>NC_084975.1:7061834-7361834 GCF_963691925.1 Scomber scombrus | reverse complement strand
TTGTAATGAACAGTATTTGCATATTCACAGACTCTGGATTTTTCAGTGAGGGAAAAGGAGATATGATTTTATTAAGAATTTAGAGGAAAAATAACTTGTTCTGTGTAGAAACACATCAGACACAAGTTATTATTCCCAGTGAAGTAAGTTTGTAGGTCTTAAATATCTGGAGGGGATCTTAAATTATGAATAAACTGCATGGTAACACTCAACATTAACAAAAGGGCCACATAATCAAATTGATCCCCTTGGTGTCTGAATATGAGAGAAAGCACGAAATTGAATTTAACATTCTCAGCTTGATGCAGTTTTGACTTTTCTCCTCATACTTTGTTGAAGTTGAAAAAATTAAACTTGAGCCTCTGGTTTTTGTGCTAAACGCTGATTAATCTTCTTAACTAACTGACAAGGTGACTGACACTGCATGCTGCCATATGTCACAGAGGTATCATCTCATAAAACTTTGATGGTTTTGTTTGAGTTTGTTACCATAAAGCAGATGGTTCATGCATATTTTTTAAATGCAAAACAAATAATTCTTATTCACCTTCAGGGTTGTCGGGGTCTCGGTTTAACACAGCATAACGAGGAAGGTCAATGCCCTCTTCCTGTAGGATACGGTACACTTCCCTCCTGACAGGGAAACAAACAACCGTTATAATGTGACTAGGGTTGGACAGGAATAAGGCACACTATAAGGTATGTGACAACAACAATTATGTCACTCCCATTATGTAAATGCTCATCTGATTTTTTTTTTTTTAAAGAAAAAAAAAGATGCCACTAAATAGCTATGATGCCGTATTAGGGCCATACATGAAAAAAAGAAGAGGAAAAAACAGACTTGGAGGAAAAAGAGAATATTTCAAGAAAAAATTAAAGTCGTAAATTTATGAGAAGAAAGTCGGACAGGCCAGCAGGTAAAAAAATGTACAGATGCAGGGACTTTGCTTTTATGTTATGTTGGCCTTTACAGAACATTAATGTTAATGTGCATGTTTTACTGCTTAAAACTTACCTGTCCTGTATGAAATACTGCATGTTGAGGTCATTGATGAGCAGTGGATTCCTGAGTTTTGCATACTCCACAGCTTTGTCCAGAGGGAAACCTGAAACATTTTAAATTGTAAATAAAATGTTGCTTATTACTGCTTATAAACAGTAATTACCAAAGAATTTGAATTTGTGTCTGAACTGAGCATCCACCTCGGTTTATGGGACAAGGGAGAGTAAAATGTTATTTGTATTGGTAAATGCATGAACGTGTTTAAATTTGAACAATGTTTTTAAACACACAATTTTGTCTAGATCATTCCTGAAAAACAGGAAGTAAAGTGTTTCCATTTTTGATTTTTTGATCACAACCACAGCTATTTGTTTGAAATATGTAAATGGGAAAGTGGGTATTTATGAGGAAGTGAGAACAGAAAAAAACTATCTTCTTTGATAGAAAGTAAAATATGTTTTATTTCACATTTGAGAGCAGACAGACTGTAACAACAAGGTTTTAGCTAAAATACAGAAGGTCAAGGACCTTGTCAATTAAAAGTGTATAGTTATACAGGTTTAGATCACCACATGTGTGCAGTAAGTTGCTTAATCTACTCAACTACACTTAGCAGAGGTATTGACACATAAGTGCCTTTCATACATGAAAAAAGCACAAAAACCCTCCAGGCCATTGTTTTCAATTCTGACCATGTTGGTCTGCACGTGACCACGATAAACAACCAGATCTGAAGGAAATATTTTAGCGGAATGTTTGTTTTCCTGCTTTTGTATAAACAAAAACACGAGACTCACATATTCCCATGGTCTGAGCAACAAGCATCTCTTATTAAAAATAGATTGGAAAAACCCCATGTGTCCCATGTGATCAAATCTGACACACACACACACACACACACACACACACACACACACACACACACACACACACACACACACACACACACACACACACACACACACACACACACACACACACACACACACACACACACACACACACACACACACACAGACAGACCAGTGTATGAAGACAAAACTGAATAATATAAATATAATATACTGTTGCTTCATTTGCCTTTTTTTACACAGCTGCTTTAATGTTATGTTATGTGATAAAAACAAATTGATGCTAATATTTGATAGGGGTGAAGCAACATGTGTTCATGAGTATAATTAGAGATAGACAACATGTATTTGGAAAGGTGTGTTGATCTCATTAGTCTAGATATGCCTCTGTTAACCAGACAGGATCAGCTGTGAGGTTAACTACCAGCTTTTAATAGATTATTTCCAATGACAGTTCTCATTGTTTCCCATACAGACCCTCCTTCAGACTTTTGCTGCTAGACAGCCTGGCATTGTTTAACTTTTAGGGCACTGATATTTTCTCTAAAGATAATTCTGAATATTCAATTTGCATAACAGATGAAGCATAAAAACAGCAATTTAATTTCCGGGGGCAAACTGAACCAGTAACTGTGGCAGAGAAACATCATTTCACTTCTGTTTAGAGCTGTACTGATAAGTCAAAAATTAATTGCCAACTGTTTTCATAATAGAGTAAAAATGAACTTATTCTCTGGTTCAAGCTTCTTAAATGTGATTATGTTTTGGTTTCTTTTATCTTCTAAGATATTAAACTGAACATATATTTGGATTAAAGACTATTGGTCAAGATATACAACAAGACATTTTAGGTTGCATCTTGGGCTTTGGGAAATGGTGATCGACATTTTTCACCATTTTCTGATATTCTATAGACCAAACAACTAATAATTCGAGAAAATAATCGACAGATTAATGAACAATGAAAATATATATTAGTTGCAACCCTACTTACGCTTTTGCCATCAGGGCCTGTCGGCTTTGGAGCGACCTGCTTGAGGAAATGAGGCTTACAGAATCTGTAACTTCTTTTAAATCACTTCTTAAAACTTCTACAGACTTGCTTTTATATGACATTGTTTGTTCACTGTTATTGTCTTTTTTATCTTTTTATGAACTTCATATTGTGTTTCATTGCCTTCTACTTGCATCTTGTTAATGTTAGTCTTGTGACTGCTCTCTGTGTTGTATGTCTTTGCTTTGCATTGTACTGCCTTTCCTTTGTCTGTCAAAGCACTTAAACTCTGATTTTAAAAAGGTGTCATATGAATAAAGTTATTATTAATTATTATTGCCTTTGTTTCTCCTACACAGTGTTAAAGGTAATTTACTATTCCTAGGTTTAGTGCTGAAAGGCGATCCAACAGGTTTGACTTTTCGTGTGGTGAGAAACATTCAGGTATCTAGTGAATTTGTGGGAAAATAAGGTGTGATTGTAGTGCATCAAAGCTTCATGTGAACGTCTGTGAAGGATGAGCAAATACTTTTCCATATATGGAAGTTGGATCTTTCTGGTGTAGTAAATTTTAGGCCACATTTTCCCCCTCCACCTCCCAGTTACTGTTTCCGCTCGTTTGACAGGATGCTCTTAACGACTGTAAATGTTCACCTTTGGAGTGGAAGGAGATGAGGCAGTCGCAGAGAGGCCATTTTTCCACCGGCTCCTCCTGGATCACCTCCTCCGGGAAGATGACCACGTCGATGTAGTCAAACTTACAAAGCCGCTCCAGGATCTGAGTCATGGGCTTGGAATTTGACTTCTTCATCATGGCACATATGCCGACCACAATCTGTCGCTCTGATGGCTGGTGGGGAGGACAGGGAGGATTAGGACAGTGAAGAGAGGGATGGAGGGAGATGACAAGTGAGAGGAGGGTATCGACATGCCAGAAATGCACAAGTGGCTGCACAGTGTAATGTCCTTGTGCTGACAGAGACTGATGGTTATGGTGATTAACTTTAATGCGTCAGCGATAATTTGAGATTAATGTTGAAAGCACACTAACAAGCTAAATATGTGTCATTAACATACTGAAAGTTAGCAATTTGGACATCAGCTCTGATTCAAACATGCAATAACTGGGTTTTTTGCCACTTAGAGGCAGAAAAAACCAGCTTCAGCTCAACAGCAGTCAATGTGGACTAAACTGTGATCAACTGTTCATTGTTTTGACACAAAATGTATTCCATGCCTTTCAATCTCATGAATTGTTTTCTCACTCAAACTCGACCACCACCAAAAGTCCACATTTACATACTACTTCAACAACTTAAGGTGACAAAGAATTAGACTGCTGTTTGTTGTTCAAGTGACAATGCTTTTCAATTTACTGCATGTAAAAGTCTAAATCTTTGTCTCAGTTAACATGGACCCAGCCACAGACCTCACAGAGGAATCTGTTTCCTCTTGGAGGAGGAAAGTTTATGACCACCGTCCACTTTGTTTACGAGCTAACTTTGCATGTCTGCCGTTTGATAGCTTGCCCCAGGTAGAATAAACGGGGTTAAAACATTTTTTAGAGGTTTTTGTGCAATAAAGCCTGCCTGCTGCTGATGGCAGCTGCCTGCTGCTGATGGCAGCAATGAAGAGTGAACTAAAACAGCAGTGCTGCAGGCATTAACCCAAAAACACTGAGACAAAAGACACTAAAAAGCTCCAGAGAGCTGGAAGGAAATACAGACGTGGGTGATAATTCTCTGTGGGGTCTTCACTACATAGTGATTCCTTTCATATTACAGATGGTAATCTGATCCATTATCAATGTTAAACTACTGATTATAGTCACTTTAAGCTGAAAGCTATCAAAGCTCAGAGTACAGCTGCATCTATCTGTGGCAGAGTCTGCTTAAAGCTGAGGAAAGTCTGATAATGTAGAGCCGGGCCTGACAAGCTAAGCCGCAGTTGTCCTAAAAGGACCACTGTAAGCAGATAACCTTTTTTTTATTACTATCAAAATTAAGAAGAACATGGCCTTTCCTGAGGACAAACTCTGAATCATTTTTCTAGGACTGGTAAGAACCTAAAAATAGCTTCATCTTTCATCTCTTAAAAAAATGTAGTTTCTTGTATGTAATGAGCTCTGCAGCCTCAAAGGGCCACAAGCATGTGTGTAGACTATTAATAGACCATTTATTCAGTTACTTTTGCAAGAATTTTCATGTCTCAAAAAATATTAAAAAACCTCTCAAATTCATCATCTATGTATTTGATATGGTGAATAACTGTATTAGAGGTGCATGATAGTTTTGTGTTAACTGGTTATTTCATTAATCTGATGTTGTCACTCAAGTTGTGGCACCGACCTGTTAAAAAAATGTCAGCAATGGACTGAACCCCAACCTTGAGCAACAGTAAACATAAAACTAAAGACAGATATAGAAACAAAAGCCAGAGAGCTATTAAACAATAGCTAGTAAACAAGCAGCTAACACAGCAGCACTATCATGAAGTCCTTTTATAGTTACAGGACTATACAACAGACCAGAGGCCTTACAGTTGTTTATCTGCTGCATTGTTCACACGCCAGTCGTTGTATATTTCTGTCTCTATTTCTTTTTCCACCGTTCAATTCCAAACAAAACTTTCCTCTTTAAAATTTCCAGGCCTGTTAGTTTCCTACTGCCCAAAAATGGGAAATGCTCTGACCTCCTGTTCCAAAATTAAATCATGTTTTTCCACTGTAAATGTACTGTTAGTGGCATTATTAATACCACTGACATTAACCATACTGTACACAGACTCTAGTTTCAGCTTGTGTTTGTTATATTTTATCATTTATTTTGCTTATAAAAACACCTGAAGCAACAAGGCAAACCTCATTATACTGTATTATTTATAGGAAAGCTTTTACTTCAACTGTGTGTGCACCTGTTACTCACCAACTCATCATCGTCATCTTCCATTTCCTCTTCTCGAAACATCTCGTTCTTCATGCTTGCCTCCGTTTGGCCCAAGTGCTGCTCATCATCTTCACAGCCAACCAAAAATCGAGGAGTGTCTCTGTGACCCTGCCCCTGTACCGTTCCTTCTCCTGGTGTAAGTCCGTTGCAGGGCTCGGACATCTAAAAACCTCCGTGCAACATGGCGGCTTCGGGTGGCTCCTCCCCAGCAGGGGCTGTGCGAGGTCAGAGAGCGATTACGGCGGATGAAAGCAGGAAGAAACCCAGTCAACTGTGTTACACCGACACCGGATGACTGACACCTGAGAGCTTGCTGACAAACTGAAGGATCTGTTAGGCTTTCCGAGCTGGCTGATATCAGCTACGTGCAACTAAACATTTGTGCTGAGGTAGGAAAAAAAAAAAAAAGTAGCAGAGGTCCAAAGAGGTAGAACAGTAGGAGCGGACTCCACGTGTATTGAGGTAGACAATCAGGATCTCGGCTGTAAAACTCCCTGTGTCAGGACAGAGGAGGCCTGGCTCTGAAAGATAACATGTTCCAGTCTGGAGACACTTCTTCACAGAGGAAACTTCACAGTCAACATTTGCACATCAGCGTCCTTTGTCCTAAAAAAAACAAACCAAAAAAAAACATTAAAAACTGGATCAAAACAATTCCTGTAAGTGAAAACTATTCAGATAGACAGACGAATAAAACCGTAACAAGTTAAGCAACAGCTGACGGTTGCTGTGCGAGCTAACTTGAATAAATAGATCTGAACAACCACAGTGCTGGTTGATGCAGTGTTGCCACATCCACTCTTTGTGAAATAAACCTCAGGGCTGTAACATCAGCCACAGAATAGAAGAGAAACTTTTATTGTTTCTTGAGAAAACTGGGTCATTGCAACAGTAAAAAACTCAAGATAAAATAAGGTACTAAAGATAAAACTCTTGCTATGTTGAATATATTTCAGATAATGGCAGTTTACACATTTGCTAATACATTGAGAAAGTGAGCATAGAGAAATGGAAAGTATGTGCATCAATAGATATTCGTAAATGACATCCTGAAACGTACATTATTATTTTTATAATATAAGTAGAGGGCTGTAAAAAGCATGAATGAAACCATATTATACAAATTCCTCTTTTGCATTTTAGTCATACTAGCTTTAGGACTCTATGGATGCAAATATCAGCTAGTCAGTGAGTCAGACACTTTCTTTCTGTTTGAAATATAAACTCATTGTACAGTCAGGCAGTAGCAGCTCTTACTGTGTTAGCAAGGCTCATTTTACATCACTTAAAGAGCCCACATAAACCACAGCGTGTGCAGAAGAGCTTGATCTCATGACACAGCATCATTTTTTTTGATACAGATTAAAAGGTGCTAAAAAAATAGAGGTTTTGGGATACTGGGGTGTTTGTTTGGTTTTGTCTGCCTTTTTTATGTGCTTTTTTGCCCTTTTTTATTTTAATGTGTCACATTTATAATATCTGTGTTTTTGTAGTTGAAATGTTAAACAAATTAAAACATAAATAACAAAAAACAAGCTATTTGATGGGTTGCAATTCATTTTTGTACAGATATTCAAGGTACTGTGTGGACACTCTGTGGGTTTTGCCCCCCATCACTTACATTGAAAGCACATTTAAAGTTGAAATATTTCTGTTTTTGTATAATCTGGGTCACATGAGGGTAAGTCATCAAGTCTGTGGCTAAAAGAAAAGTTTTTAAGCTATCTTTTCTTCTCTCAAATGTAAAAGTGGGTCGAATTAGACCCTGTATGTAAGGGTTAAGGCATTGGTGACTGACTATTTCTCTTCTACCACTGTGAGGTTAATATATTTGGTATTGGGTGAAATGTCTCGGCAACTATTAGGTGGATTGCCATTAAATTTTGTTCAGACATTCATAACTTTGCTGGTTCCTTAAATGTTCATCTACTGTAATGAATTAGCATTAACATCAAGCTTGCTGACATTAGTTAATTTATGAGCTGCTAGTGTGGCTGTACAATCTTAGTCTTATCATTTTGTGATGGAGGATAGGCCTCGAACTGAATTTACATTACATGCTAGTCAGATCTAATCTAGTCCTGTTAACTCTTTCATGTGAGGAGCCTCGGTCTTCATGTTTTAGTAGACATTAACATCATTATATCTAAACACACACATACAGCTCAACCACCCACCAAACACTTATTATAGACGACAACAACATCATCCACTCCATGTGAGCCTGCTGCTGACTCAGATAGGTTCATTTTCTAAAAAGAGCCCATGCTCCTGTTTGTTGTTGCCATGGCTACAGAGCCTGAAGAGTAGCCAGGCTGTCTCCTTTCTGTGTGTCCTGTATGTGCGTTAAGGTGGATCACATAACCTTGCTTTGCATTTCACTTTTCTTTTTAAACGGATCCACTCACATAACATCCCCTGTTGGACCTACAGTCCTGCTGTCATGTTTATTAATAATTATCAAATGATCATTACACTTTAATGTGTTACCCTGCAGTCGTCTAACCTAAAACATAATAATTCAAAAGCAATTTATGCACTCATTAACTTCCCCTGTGCAGTTTCTCCCAGCTAGTTAAAAGGATTCAAAACTTATTTTACAAACACTAGTTTTTATGAATAATTTCAATGTTATTTACTGTACCTTTTCCGATTTTTGCTCTTCAGTGCTGAATTTATGATCAATTGCCAAAATGTTCTAATTTATTTCATCTTTTTTTTTAGATGAAAAATGCATAAATGAAAAAAGGTACCAAACTTTATAATAGCTAAATGCCTCAGAGATATAACATTACATTTTTTATTGTAATGTAAAAGCCAAGTTCTGAATTTCAAAATGTCGTTAAAAGTCTCCTTTGAAGTATGCAGCTACTTAGTCTTACAACTTTTACTCATGTCATTTGTCAGTAATGGAAACTTTGTGCATAAAGATGAACAAAAGCTACAGCACAGTTCCTTTTTTTAGATCTCTCGTTGTTGCTGAGTGTCCGAATCCATGTGAGAAACTATCACACTGACTCTTTTCATTCCGTCCTTTTCATTAATCATCATCAGCCTGCTTCACAATGTACTGATGCAACACTGAAGCTGTTTCTGCAATTGTTTTTCACTTTCCACTTCCCATATGTTACACACACACACAAACACCCTGTGGGAAGTGGAACAAATAAAGCTGCTGTTTGTTTTCATGGTTTTCACTGTAATGACACTCTGAAATAAAGACAACAGAGTTTCAGCCTTAGTGCGATTTCCTCATTCCCACCGAGAAGAAGAGTGTTGGTGTTATGTATGTGTGTGTGTGTGTGTGTGTGTGTGTGTGTGTGTGTGTGTGTGTGTGTGTGTGTGTGTGTGTGTGTGTGTGTGTGTGTGTGTGTGTGTGTGTGTGTGTGTGTGTGTTGTATTGTGATTACGCCACATTCAGGGTATTGCACATGAGCAATAACAAATAGATTACTAAAACACAGCTACTTCTCCTCCAATCCAGTGAGTCTATTAAAATATAATTCATTTAATGCATGTAACCTTTAGAGGTTCAAATAAGACCAATTTATACCCTGAAAAAAAAGGGAGAATTGCCCTTTTTTTTTTTAAATGTCAAACTATGGAAGAACAAACCTTTATCACTTCTTCTTACTAATAACTATCCCAGCGTAATTTGAATTCCTCTTTTTTTGATAGTTACTGTTTTTCCGAGAAAGCCTTCTGAGTAACAAAGAAAAGTCGACGTGACTGAACACTTAACACTGAAGAAAAGCTTTGTCGAAGCAGTTTTCAAAATCAGGTTTCTTGTACCAAAAAACACCAAAGCGAAACCATTGTGAAACTGTGAACAATGGCCACATTTGACCAAACATTTGCAACCCTAGTGCTTCAACATAATGGGTGTGTGTGTGTATGTGTGTGTTTGGTCACTGCTTAACTGTTAAGTCTGAGCGATATCTGATCCAATACCAAACAATAAAGAAACAAAGTGGTTATGTCATTCACCGTTACCGAGCCAAAGCCCAAGAGCGAGATGCCAAACGTAGCCAGAAGAAGACACTTGCCACTCTAGTATGTACACAAACACTACACACAGCCAAAGACAGTTTATGCTTCTCTCATCAGTGTAGCCCGACACCCTGCCTTCATCCACTGCCACCACCATAGCCAACAGCTGACTCGAGGGGAAAAGCCTCCAAGAAACACATGGCCAGATCATATCAGCTCTCACTGACAGCACACAAGCCAAATATGCACTCCTCACAGTCTTTGAATTACCGCAAGAACTTATTTAAAGTCACTTCCACTTTCATACTGTGCTTTCCCCCCCTCTTTGGCCCCGTTAGTGCTTGTTAAACATTTTGGCTGCGAAACAGCAGACACAGTCTTCATGTGTCCTCACATTTCAGCCAGGACATATCTCAACTAAATCTCACACGTGACCAAGTCCAACCTTGGAACCCAGAAATAACCGTGTCCTCTTCTGCAGCGAGGGAGGGGAGGGAGGTGGGTGACATGGGAACTGAAGGGTGGAGCCAAGGCACGAGGGCCAGCTACGCTACCCAAAGATAACTCATCATTACTAACCTCTAAGGTGATGACAGGCCGCACTAAAGGAAGTGGTAGCACTTCTTAGTGGCCCACGGTCGAAGAACACTAACAGAGATAAACCCATAAATACATTCCTATAACTGCTGTAAGAAGGCACCACTGGGCTTGAGTTTATTCAGTCTTACTACGCCAAGGACACGACCTTTACTGTGCTGGCAGGATAAGCTGGCGCCACATTACAGAGAAGTGCATGATGGGTAGGAACAACAGTATCTAATCATGCAAGCTTAAATTTCAACCACAGATTACTGAAAATCAGGGGATTTCACTTCAAGCAGCAACGTATTTCATTCTTGGTAAAAAAAATGAGCAAGAGGTTAGAAGAAAACAAAACCTTCTTCAGATGGTAAAAGCGCCTTTCTTGTCTTCTGACCACTCAAGCCACATCCACCCAGGCAGGCTAACATGCCAGGAGCAATTTGGGGGTTCAGTATCTTGCACAAGGACGCTTCGACATGTGGACTAAAGGAGGAGCCAGGAATCAAATCACCAATCTTCCAATGAGTGGACGACTCAATCTTGAGCCACAGCTGCCCACATATGACTCAGAGGCATATGACTCTAAACTACTGATGGTTCAACTTTGCATGTTATTATAATTTTATCCCCAAGGTATATTGTATTCTGAAGCAGATATTTCCTTAGAAAATCAATACTCCTAACAACAGATTTGCATTTCGCAGATATCGTTCCACTGCTCGTCACTGTTGTAAGTCTCTAAAAAATGAATAAATAAATAAATAATAAAAACTGAATATGCTCCTTGGTTGCTCAAAATCCAATATAAAGAAAGAAAATCTGAGCCATGCCCTAAAAAAAATACAATGTTAGATACTCAAACCTGTATGACTGACTGTGTATATTGACTTTATATTTTACTGCGATCCATTGTACTCCAACAAACACACACCTGATGTCACAGCAACACGGTGGCCCACAAGCAGAATTTCCTTTTCATCCAGTTTTACTTCCTGTAGTGTTTGTATTGTAAGTACTACCATTTCTATTCAGTTGATTTGTCCTTGACTGAAGTCTTGGCGAGCATGTGTACCATCCTACTCCTCCTTTCCTACTCTTGTCTTTTGAAGCGTGCCAATCTGAAGTTCCTCAGTAGATGTTTGTGAAGTTCTGAGACTTGTCATACAAATATCAGTTTGCTGCAGGTATCCATGTTTTCCCGAACAGATGCTCACTGACGCATTTAGACTAGAAGCATGGAATACCAACTCGACTTCCAACTTGCAATGGACTGCAGCGTAAGTCTCCGCTTCCTACTGCAATGCAAAAGTGAAGCCAAAATATCTCCCATGCTGGATTAGCCATCGTGTTTGTGTGACATAATTTGGAGCCAGAGTCTATGCAGAAGAGTCCTGAATCAAGAATATCCTCACACGAGTGACTTTGAAAAGCTGTCTATCTCACCAACGTACAGCACTATCGATTTCCTGATGCATTTTGATGCATCGTCACCATGACTAGAAGCTATCAGGTTGATAGATGAATTCTTTTGATTAGTTCATTCATTTTTTTCTCTCACTGTGATTATCTGCTTTTTTTCACAAAAAAGGATATTCAGAAAAAGATATGTGTCCTATGATGCAATAAAAAATATTTCTTTCTTATCAACATGCAAGGTAAAGTGATTCCAATATGTTTAAGGTGCATTTTAATAGTTTTAAACATATTTTGATGATTATCAGGATAATATCGCGAATCAATAATATCATTATTCATATCGTCCCATGTCTAGAAGGAGTTTTCTAACGTCTTCAGGGTTATAGAGCCATAGCATGAGTTAAAAACTGGAGATGTGGACTTTGAAAGACATAGATTTTTACTAGTCAGGGAGGGCCTAACAAAAGGCACTGTCGGGTGTCATCGTGGGAGATGTAGTATCCAGTGATTTTAACACTTGACCCAAAAAAAGAATAAAAGTCGTTGTCTGCTGCCTTAGACAATTCGTTTTTTTAAAGAGGACATTACATTTCCACATTTCCAGATCTATATTGTTATTCTGGAGCTCTCCTGGAATATATTTGCATGATTTACAGTTTTTTCAAAAACTATTTATCATCTCTCAGTTCAGTCTTTGTCTGATACAGGCCATTTCCTTTATGACCCCTTTAATCTGCAAATTCTTCAACTCAAAATGCAATACTACAACATTTTACATTGACCTACTGAAAACCTTGAGTTTTGTTTTGGTATCAGTACTAAAACTCAAGTATCATATTCACACCTATATCAAGGAATTTTAAATAATATCCAGCTCTAACTCATGTTATTGAAAGTTGCATCTCACGAATTATTAAAGACTCTCCATTACAGACCACTATGAGTTTGGCCCAAGGTTTTGGTGGTGATGTTTTAGATAACAATAGAGGTCGATTAAAGTACTAAATTACCTCATGTCCTTTTAACTGAGGATGAAACAAAGGCGACAGACAGAGGAACCAGACAAAAATCTTTTTGTGAGGCCAAAAATAGCCCTGTCTTCTGTCTGCTAGTTATATTATTGCCATCAAAAAAAAAAAAAATTAAACCCTGCTTCACCCATGAATAAATTAGGAGGCTGATTAAAAACATCCCCTGCCGTCACCTGTCGGGCCCTCGTCCGCAGATGAGTCACCTCGGTCATCACTGCAATGCTGGAGATCAACAATACGGCTCCAATAAAAAAGGCTTTTAACCTTTGAGACTGTTTGCCACAGGAAGCCTGCGTCATGTTTATGAGCAGAGAGTTGGTCATTAGCTTCTATTCACTATCACCATTACTCTGATAACATGGAAAATGAGAACGGTCACGGTGCATTGTGCAAACGACAGCAGTTCGCCTGTCAATTACAGACTCATATTTTGAGGGTGGATAGAATAACTGCAGGTCGCTTCTAAGCAAGGAAAATCATTAATGGGTCTTTGTGACTGAGTCGGGGACTCTTAATGTCAAATAAATGTAATTGACAATAATGGGAAGAGTAAGTCTGATGCTGAACAAGTGAGCAGCTTCTTATCTAAAGAGTTAAAGCCTGAATCATTAACTAAACTTTCAATTATTACATTCAATAAAACTGCTCAAGGGTACAAAAGTTATCAAGATGGGTCACAAACTAACTATCAGCCTCGAAAATATCATCCCTCGTGGAGTCAGATAACATGGTGGTGATGTCATCAGGGTACAACCACCAGTGGAGCAAGCAGCCACAGATTCATTATGAACTGAGCACTCTAAGAAATTAGCTTTGTTTGCAAATACAAGCTGCTGTCATTACTGAAAACAGACGCTGTAACAGGCTTGCCAGGCCCTGCAAAACAGGCCCATTATTTCTAACTCATCAACGCAAAGATCTCTCAGAAGATGCAGCCTCTGTTGTGTTTACAAGATGATGTACAAGATGTGGAACGATACAAGACTTTATTCTCCCGCTCCAAAAGCTTTGGCTGTGTGTAACTTTTTGGAGGTACACAGCTTTCAGGGCAACAATGAAATTACATTTTAATGGGTCCCTTAAGAGGTTACGAGATGCTGCAGCAGCAGATAATACAGAAAGAGCAAGAAGAAAGAAAAGGAGGACACAGGATAGTGGAATACAAAATGAACAGAGAGCAGATGGAGTTCATATTAAAAGAGGGAACAAAGGTGATGATTTCTGAATGGACAATAGATATAATAACAGAGGATGCTAAGTAGAATTTATGAATGAGAAGTGTCACCCTAAATGTGAACATATTTACATTAATGTGTCTACTTGAATCACAGCACTTGCACTGAAAAATGTTAGTGTGACTTTTACAGATATGCGTGTAAATTACACATTTTTTTATGAGAATAGCTGCCATTTCCATGACAACTAAGCAGACTCCATCTGTTTATGAAAACTATGAGACGTGGTTTAAAGCTCTGGGAAAAAGTAGCAAGTAGACCTTGAGTTAAGATTATTGTCTCAAACATAGAAAACAGTATTTAGAGTTTATGAAACAGTATTTAAACAGTATGTTAAGACCTCCAAGATTAAGGACAGAAAAGCACAGTTTTGAACAAAAGGTTGATTTTAAGTTAAAGGACCAGTATGCAACATATTAACTTTACTAACCTATAAAGTGTGTTATCAGAGATTAAGGAAATATGCTAAGTTGAAATACTGGCTTCTCCGTCTATAATACAACAGTCAGTCATGTTCTCTTTTGAAATCTCTCTTTATTTTGGCCCATGTGATTTGGCCCACTATACATCTAACCTGGCCATGGTGCTGACACGTAATTTTAAACACATTGCGTTCCACTACCACGTAATGCAATGTTATGTTTCTGTGAGATCAGGTTGCCGCCCATTTCGACACCGCAGGTTGCCAGTTATGAAACATTGGCACACAAGCGCAGTGTGCTGCAGTCATGGAAGCAAGTAAACAAACTGGATCAACTGAGATAGATCCATCAGGCCTAAAAACCTGAGTGAGCCTCAAGTCCGAGGAGGAGGGGACGGGGGGAGACAACTCTCTCCGATTTCTTAAATTTGGACAGCAGAACCCATTTTAAACGCTTCCTGTCAACGTTACATATTTCTCCTTTAATGTCTTCACTGATTTTCGGTTAATTCTAGTATCAACTTTAACTCCTGTCCACAATATCAGCACAGATTTGATAGATTAACCTGAAACATGCCGTTTTCTGTTATAGTGCTACGAGTTAGTCAACTTAACTATCAATGATTTCCAATACTAATTAATCGATAAATGATTTGGTCTTTGAAATGTTAAAAAGCATATCAGAAAAATGCCTGCAGCCCATAATGATGCCTTTAAATTTGCTTGTTTTTTGTCAGAGACCTAAATATATTCAACTGACTGTAACATATGAAAACAGCACATGCTCACATTTAAGAACCAATGTTTGGTATTTCTGCTTGAAAAATGACTGAAAAGGTTAATTAATGATCAAAAATGTAAAAAGTCGTCATAGTGTGAGCATAAAAACCAGAGTAATCACTTTTTTGTTACTCTGGTGTCCAGTTTCCTGTAGACATAGTGACTCTTTGGCCTGCAGCCAGCTCGCAGGGCTCTCAGCCACAACACTGAAGGACCAGCTGTCGTCTACCAGCTGACCGTCAAACAGCATCGACAAATACAAAGTGCCAATTCATTTGTAACGCCCATATACTCGAATCTGACCGCTGACACTTATCACAGCCCCCATACAGACTTGCTGCCCTCGACACATCCCGTACATGCTGATCTGCTGCTCGGATGCCAAAGAATACCGAACGCCCACCCAAGGCTCGGGGGCTCGCCAGATCTGTCCATGTACCAGAGTCGGACTCAGTGGACACTTCCCTGCCTGCAGACTTTAGAGATACTCTGTGCTGCAGTTTGGTTGATAGAATAGTTAATAACTGTTTTGCATTTTGACTCAAATGCTGTTTTCTCCTTGTTATTGCTGATTGTGTCATGATACAAGTCTGAATCCTTCTTTATTTACTATAAAAAGCATAAACATGTAGCATCAACATAATTATCAGTAAGTAAATAGCAAGTAAAAATACAGCCTAATATTTTGGGGGAGGATAAGGAAGCATAAATGTATTTACTACCACTTGAGAGGAGCACAACACCCAGTACTAGAAAACTCAAAATACTCAATAAATTTAGAAATCTAGACAGAACATAGTGAGACTACTCAGACAGGCAAACTCCTCAGCACTATATCTTATAGTGATGTTTTCCAAAGTACTTCAACTTTCCAAATTTACGACTTCATGCCATAAATCTAAAGGATACAACAATAACATCAACCACTGTTTAGGTTTTCCGTAACTTAGATTACACTGCAGTTACTGTGTTGGCCATTTATTTTATCTGTAGTTTCTTGATTAATTTATAAAAGCAGTGAGAATATTGTTATAATACAGAGTGTTTCTCTTGTAATCCGAGTCAGCGTGAAACTATTTATCATCGACATGACCTCATTATCTTAAATACGCAGTTGTGACATGTTTCCTGCCATTCATCTCTTCTACTTGTGTTCTTATCATTGTTGCATTACTTTTTATTATCGTTGACTCTTATTTTCTCCAAAGCAACATGCTTTTTAAACTATTCCAAGTGTGTCTTCTATTATTATAACACTACTGCTGACTCTAAACTGTTATTACTACAACTTCATGTTATTTCTGTCTTTCTCAGTTACCTCGATTACACAACAAGAGGAACTGTGGCTCTTGCCAGACTATCCCTGACTGGGCTAAATACTATGCATCAGAGCTTCTTAAATTTTTTAGACCAAGCAGAAAAGAATCAACAGATTAATCAATAATGAAATTAATCATTAACTGCAACCCTACTATATCTACCTATCCATCAATCTATCCATTCATCTATACACACACAAACACACACAATGACTTTTAGGACTCAATCCATTAGTCAATTTATTGATTATTTCGACACAAACATGATCAGCAACTATTTTGATAATCTAGGTTAGTTTTCAAGCAAAAAACAACGTGTGTCTGTTCATTTTTTTCAGTTGTGATGATTTCCTGCTTTCCTCTTCTGTGATGTAAAATTAAATATGTGGTGTTTTAAACTATCTGTTAAACGAAAACAAGCCAAAGGAAGATGTCACTTTAGGGTTTAAAGAAGATGTGATGGACATTTCTGACAAGACCAAATGAGGAATAGTGAAAATATTCAACAGATTAAACAAAGTTAGTTACAATAATCAGCTATAAAAACTTTACTATGAATACTCAGAGGGGAGGTTCACACATGTTCCCACCCACAGCAGTCACACACATTGCTGTCAACTCTCCTAGTTTCACTTTATAAATTAGTGTATAAACTTCACATTAGAAAAGCGTTGATACTTCAGGGTTTTTTTATAGACAGACTTGGTGATAAACTTGACTCGTCTCTTGTTGATTTGACACAATCTATTTCAGAGGATCAGGAGCAAACATCACAGGTGTCCAGCTGCCTGTATTAGAGCTTCAAATATCACAATAAAAAACCCCAATGAATGAAGTGAGTCGGGAGCATGGTCCCAGAGGATAAAAACACAATAAAAACTCACATAAAACAAATCAGTGCGTCGGCCTGCACACTTACACAGCACTCCTCAAAGATACAGCTTACAATATAAGACGAGAAACATGTGGCTGTTTTTTTAGATATCCACAACGACGGAGTTCAACTTTGCCACGCTGCCATGAGACAGAGAAACAGAGAGAGAGACAGGGAGACAGAGAGAGACAGAAAGAGAGAGAGGAAGGTTAAAAGTGTTCAAATCAACAAGACTTACCGGCGGAAATTAAGAGAAGTCAGACAGCTGTTCACTTCCTTGTTTCCCCCTGACTCAACTGTGACTGAAGAGAAGCTGCTGCTTGACTCTTTACTCCAGTTTTTCCTTTTTTCTTTTAAACTGTGTAAAAGTTGTGAGCTACAAGCTGAAAGTTGATGTGTGCAGTCAGTGCTGCTTGTTAGCTGCTGCTGCTGCTGCTGCCTCCTCCTGCTGCTGCCGCTACTAGCTTCCTTCCCTTTCTTTCTCTTCACCTTTTTGTTTTTCCTTTTTTTATATATAAAGTTGAGGGGTTGTTTTTTTTAAAGATGCGACGCCGCTTCCATCTAGTGGCCGAATGGATGCACTGCAGCATTTAGAGGCTTTAACTCTGAGTTTTAGAGAGCTCTAAATCAACAGTGTGATCATATTTTGTTCCTGAGAAAACCTGATGTATACAATCAGATACAAGTAGTGCATAGATAAACCAATGCAATGTTGAATGACTAAATATTTTGTAGCTTATTTTATTGTAAATTCCTGTTCCTGTTTCCTGTATCAAATTAGATACAGCAGGTATAAAAGGTCATTTATCTGTAAATCTGCCAATTTTCATTTTATTGCATTTCATGCATTATTATCATGCATTTAAAAAAAGTTTGAAGGTGGTAATATGAGCTTTATGCAAGGACCTTAAAAAATGTTGTATTCAATATGTTTTTGTGTGTTTAAAAAAACATGCTATAAAAAATAAATTGCAAGAAATTACCATTGTATCAAATATGATTTTTTTTTAATTCATAGATGCAAAGTTTTTTCTTTAGTTTTTTTTGTATTACTTGCCAGAAGGTCCAGTAAACTGCAGTTTCATGTGCATGTAAACACAGCCAATCAAAAAGTCACATTCATCAGGATCAGTAACCAAAGAAGTATTCACATCCTTTACTTAAATAAAAGTACATAGAGCACTGTAAAAAAAAATCTAAGTCAATGTCCTGTATGTAAAATCCTACTTGAGTAAAAGTACTTAAATATAACAGCTAGTTAACATTAAATCAAGGTGTGTCACATAATCGCCACTGGCACTAACTTTCTGTTAAGAGGATCTGTGTCAGCTCTTACAGCGACATAAGATCGAGAAGGAACCAGGCCCAGACGCTGTGTCATCCTTCTGTCTGAAAGTCTGCACTGACCCCCATCTTCAGCAGATCACTGGAGCTGTGTGAAGTCCCCTGCTGCTTCAAATGCTCCATGATCATCCTGGCCCCCAAGAAACCCTTCATCACTGGACTAAATGACTACAGGCCCGCTGCCCTGATGTCTGTGGTCATAAACGTCATTCCAGAGACTGCTGATAACACACCTGAAGGACAACTAGGAGACCGTCCCCCTGCTGGACCCCCTGCAGATTGCCTACCAGGCAGACAGGTCAATGGATTACACAGTCAACATTGGACTACACTACTTCTGTCTGAAGTCCATGCATCCTGTTCATGGACTTCAGCTTGGCATTAAACACCATCAACCCAGAAGTCATCCTCACCAAACTCACCCAGCTCACTGTGCCTGCCTGCACCTGTCAGTGGATTACAAACTTCCTGACAGACAGGAAGCAGCAGGTGAGGCTTGAAAAAATCACATACAGCACCCCAACTGGCGCCCTTCAGAGATGTGTGCTCCTCCCACTGCTCTTCTCTCTCTACACCAACAACTGCATCTCAGGAGACCCAATGGTTCAACTCCTGAAATTTGAAGATGATACAACATTCATTTGCCTCATCCGAGACACAGAGGAGTCAGACAGGATGTTAAACAGCTGGTCCTGTGGTGTGGTCATAACAACCTGGAGCTGAACACGCTCAAAACTGTAGCGATAACAGCTCCATCACTGCCCCATCTCACCATACTCAACATCAACATCAGTGTGTCGAATTGTATCCTTTAGGTTTCTGGGATCTACAATATCCCACCTTAAGTGAGAGTCCAACATCGACACAGTCATCAAAAAGACCCAGCAGAGGATATACTTCCTGCGGTAGCTCAGGAAATACATCCTGCCTCAGGAGCTGCTGATCCAGTTCAACAATACTGTCACTGATTCTGTTTACTGCACTTCCATCCCTCTCTGGTTTGGATCAGCTACCAAACAGGACAGGAACAGACAACAACAGACAGTCAGGTCTGCAGAGAACATTATCCGTGTTGACCTGCCCACCATCCAGGAACAGTCAGGAAACAGGCCAGGAAAAATCCCTGCAGACCCCTCACACCATGGACATAACCTGTTCCAACTTCTCCCCTCTGGTAGGCGCTACAGAACACTGCACACCAAAACCACCAGACACAGGAACAGTTTCTCCTTCCTCACCGTCACAATTATGACCACTCTACTTTATGTGGAATCACTGTGCAATAACCCTGGAACTCTATAATACCCAATGTACCAACAAATTGTCTTAGTCTAAGATACAAAATGTGCAATACACTCACTACTGTATATTTAAACAGACTGTATACCTACTATACATTTGTATAAAGTAGCATCATTTTTTTACTCTTTGCACTCTTTACTTCTTTTCACTATTTGTATCCTGTTTAGAGTCATAGAAACTTGTATATAGACATTCCTTCTGAAGATTGTTGTGTTGTTATTCTATGTAAGTATATTAAGGGCCATTAAGCCAAAGTCGGATTCCTTTTATGTGTAAACATCCTTACACAAATATACTTGTGGGTCTCAATTGCTGCATAGATGCATAACACTTGACCTGCACATTTAGCATTGAATGTGAATCCAATTTTTCTCATTTGAAAAGATATAATACATACAGACTTTTTATTTATTAGTTGAACTTATTCATCATCTGCCTCACACAGAAACCACACACAGTCAGATGAGGTATGAAGGTAATAACAGGCCTTTACATAGATTTCCATAATCCCACAGTTCCCATTGAGTCGTTTCTCAGCAGACCGGCCCTGGTCGCTGCCAGACAGCCTGGTGTGGCTGATGTGAGCCTGGCAGCATGTCAAGAAAATGTGGAGCGGCTCTCTATCCCATCATGCAGCAGGACATGAGAAGCCAGTCTGTGCTGCAACATAAGCAAGTAGTGTTCACTAAAAACCAGTAACCACCTCTCCCCCTTCTCCTCATCTACTCTCTCTCTAACCACATGTGCAGCATCCAAAAACCTTTTTTTAAGCACTTGATATTATGTAATGCATTTTTTTTAAACAGCAAAATGCTTTCTATAGTGCTCAGTCTTCACTGATTCAATGGGCACCCTATCATTGATGGTCATCTTGGATTTTGAGAGCCTGCTGACAAACAAGTCCTTGTTCTCTTTGATTACGTTCAGCTTACCAAGAGACAGGAATGGAGAGGAAACAGGGGTGTAAAGGTCTGTTTAAAATTTGCAGCACTGAAACATTAACCGTATAAGATTGTCAGCAGTCAAATTAACATAGACACCTACAGAGAGAAGGTAGTTAAAATGTTAAAATGTGTGTGCTGTTACTAGTTTAGTTCAATACCCAAATAAACAGTTAAAGAAAAAGGAGACTTTTCTTCATGTAGTTTCCATGGATAAAGAGTGCGCGCAGTCACTAATGATGGATAATGAGGTGAACGGGTTCGTTGAGTGTCTCTCTGTGTTAGGTTTTTTTCTCTACCTCTCTTGTTCACTTTCTCCCAGAGATTTCCTGAAAAGGGGAAAGATATTTGCTGCTACTATGACTCATTAACTTTGCCAAGTTTACTGAAACTGAGGCTGATCTTTACACCAAACTGCACCAACATTTCTCACTTTACGCCACGTTGGCTTTGGATTACATTTAATTAATGGTGAAGCTTAAAATAGATGCAGTAATGACAGCAGGCTTTCATCTTGCTTGCCATTTGTCACGGATGTCAGGAAGAAAAATCTAATGTAATTTCACTAATTAAAAAAACTTAAGTAGCTCCAGGTCGACCAGCTTCAATATTAAAATACTGTGTAACGACCCCTTCCTTAAGAAAGATCAGGCTCAGAGAGTTGAGATAACTGATTAACTCCTTGATATCAATTCAGTGTCTGTTTTATTGATTCTGTTTTGCAGAAATAATGGATTTATGGGATATTATTCTTTAAATATACCAGAAATCACCCCTCCATTAAGGAGGTTTCTTTCCCTTAGGCAAAAGTCAAACAAAAGAGCTGCACACTGTACTGTCAGCTCCCAGTAAATTTGTTTAAACAGAGCAACATTTTGATCTTGTGCCTACAGTTTATTTGCATTGTTTTTGCAACCATAGAAATGTTTTTTGTCTGTCTTTGGTTTCCTCTTTTTATGCTACAAAGCATGACTGACAGCACTGGTGGTTAAATCCTTTGGTTAAAACATAAATCACACTTGACATTTCTAGACAGTTCTTCTGAGGAATCCGGCTGTACTTGCATGATAAGTCTTTGCTAAACACCATGCACATAAAGAACAGCAAATTCTGTAGCTCAGCACACCTTTGCATCAGTGTCGCAGAGAGAATTTCCTGCACACTTATTATTATTGTTCTTGGCAGCTGAGACTGTGAGACTACAGCATCCTAATGCAGCCATAAGCCTACATAAAACATCAACAGCCTGTTAAAGTCAATTAGAGAGGGATGCAAAGAAGATATCCTGTGTGTCTTCTGATGCATGTTGTCCAGACATGCTCACCACAGCTATCAGTGTGGCTCAGGCATCCACATATACACATTTATATTTAGTGAGTGAGCCCTGACAGTCATAAAGCAGCTATTCACTTCCATGGAGAGGCTGTAAAAAATGCAGCACTCCCACTTGATAGACTGCAAGAGGCTGTGTCAACACACATACATGCACACACACACACACACACACACACACACACACACTACTGCCTTTCCCTAACGGATAGCTGGAGGAGATGCCTGGCCAGGACTGGGTGAAAGAAGGCCTTATGACAGGCCACAAACACACACACACATACACACACACACACGGACACATGCACACACAGAGAAACACATACACACAAAGTACGTGACAAGCAGCCCTCTTTTGCATCCTACCATCCTACAAAGAAAGAAAAGAAAATGTTGCACCAGGTTTTTCCAACATGCATTTAGTGACTGCAAGATTATAAAATCATAATGCAGTCACATATGATCTCATATTGATATAATGCATGCACATCATTTAGGAACCACTGTCCGATCAGAGTGGGCACCCTCTACTGTTCTAATATAGAAGTTGCATGATTAATAGCATAAAGTCAGACACACCATTTGGCAAATTGTGAGAATATCTTTCAGCTGGATAATGGTTATTTTTTATTTCTTAATGAAACAACTCATTATCTGATCTAAGAACATATTACACACTTCTCTTTGGAAAACTTGAGGTTTTGCCCAGAATTTAAAATGTATCGCTTTGGTTTTGAACATCCACAAAGGGTTTCAGTGCTTGACTGAAAAAACTTTCCTTTAATGTTGTCATTAAAAAAAAAAAAAAAAAAATAGTGGGACTTATGTTGTGAGCATGCCTGTAGACTGGTTGAGGAAAGCTACTTCATGAATGCAGGTATCAAAAAACAGGTTCTCTTTGGAGCCAAGGACCTAACATGAGACCAAAAAAAGAGAGAGAAGTTAGACTTGTACTTTTCTTTGTGATCAATAAGTCATTACCAAAAGGCACACTGCTTTGCAAAAATTAAAAAGCCTTAAATAAATGAGCCTAGCGCTTACACGTTTCAACTCACAGTCTTCGAAACATGCAAGGCACACTAAGCCCATTTATTAAAGGCATTTTAATTTTTGTAAAGCAGTGTGCCTTGATATTTTTTGGTTATGACTTATTGATCACAAAGCAAAGTACAAGTCTAACCTCTCTCTCTCTCTCTTTTTTTAGTACTGACAGGGTTTTGAGTGTATTCATGCCTTTGGGTTAATGTTTTGAAAAAGCAGCAGCTTTTTGTGTCTTTTGAGATAAATACTAAAAAACAATAAACACATGCTAAATACAATATGGACTAAAAAAACGACATATATTTTTTAAAATGACTCCATTTCCGACTACTACACACACAGTCATAAAACACTGGACTATTTCAGGCAAATTTTAAACACAGGAAGAAATTCTGGGAAGTGTTATAGCTTTCTGGCATCTACAGTATGTTGATGTTTCTGTAGCTGGAAGCCAGGACACTGCTGAGAGGTGACATGTTAAATGATGTGAGCTGTTGCTAAATACAGTACATACGCTGTCTTGAAATGTGTTCATTTCAGCACGAGTGGTCCCTGAAGACGCATTATTAGACCAACATGCTGGTCCAGTAGACTGAACAGATCAGAAAAAACCTCAATCATGTGTTTCTGTCGGTCCTCTTGGCACTTACTGCATATTTTGTCTTACCTCTTGATCTGCCTCTCTTCTCGTCTGATATTTCGCACATCAGTATTTGTCTGTTAACTTGCCTGCTTGTCAGTCTGACAGCTGGTCTCTCTCACTGTCCATCAAAGTAAATGGCTGGTAATTTTCTATATTGTTGTTATTGTCAACAAATGTCCTGTGCGAAACCAATCCAACCAACCACCACCAGCCAAACTCATTCTACTTACAAGCTTAATATATCTTATTCCTCTGTACTATAGAGCTCTATTTTTGTCCAAAAACTCTTTTAAACATGGCAGTGAGCCACACCAATGCACTGAATGACCTGTTCTTTAATTACTATGAGTTTAGTCACATTAGTTTGTTTAGAAACAGATCCAAAGACTAATAACAGTGACCATGTTTTCAGTCTTCAGAGAATAGTTCTGTGTGAGGCAGATGCCACTGTCTCTTTGACATATTTATAGTGTATAAAGCATAGACTGTATATAAGAAAAGTATAAAGTCACGATGTTGTGATATGTAGCACAACAAGCTAGCAAAGACAACCGCTTTCCTGCACGTGCGCGGTGGCGTAGCTGTCCACGAAACTACTCTACGGAGACTGCAAAAAAAGAATTTTGTCATTCCCCTTTGGAGCCATTTCTAAACCAAGTAACTTACCCAAACTCTTCATAATGAAAGGACATGGCGTGGCTCACTATTGTGTTTTTAGTATTTTTTAGACAAGAACCGAGGTTTATGGCACAGCTGAATAAGATGTTTTAGCTTTTGGATTTGTTGGCTTGGCTCTGCGCATGACATTTGTTGTCAATAAGAAAAATTTATAAAATATCCAGTCTTATCCTTTAAGTAGAGCTGGTTGACAGTCTAGAGCATGTGCAAAATCAGATACAAGTTTGACTCTGTAACCTGTCACAAAGTATAGACCACTGACATTTTTAAGGTAATCTATTTACTATAGAATATTTGCAGTTGCAAATTAGGTGGGTTGTGTACATTATAGGCATGTATGATATGTGTATGTAGGGGGGCATGCTCAACTGAGTACTGGTTATATAGAGTACAGTGGTATATTTATGCCTATTCATACCTATAGTTTCTAAATCTGTATGTGTAAATCTGTGTCTTTAGATATATTTTTATGGGTGCTGTCAGGTTGTCTCTGAGATAGTCTATGTGCATATCTATATATCAAAAAGAATCTAGTAAGAGTATCTAAATAAATACAAATCTTAAATATACTATAATTTGTGCTGTGGTACATTAATGTGACCTCAAAGAGACACCCACCAAGTCAAATTCCTTATGTGTGCATGCAAACTCTCTAGGTTAGTAAAACTGGTTTTGTCACCTATATGTTTTGTATTGCATACATGCAAGTGTGTGTCATTTTTTGGCCATTTTGTATACGTGTGAGTGGGTGCATCTGTGTGTGTGTTTGCCTTTGTGTGCATCAACTGAACTGAAACAGACACCTCAGCACTTTTCTCAAGCTTGAAATGTGTCACCCTCAAGAAAAAGCCTCAGTCTGGTTCCAGTCCATCCCATCCGACTACCTGTGTCAGCAATATTCCAGCTTGTTTCCAGCATGCGGCTGCTCATATTTGGATAATTTGAGCTGGAGAAGAGTGAAAACACAAGCGTCTATGTGTGGACCTCCCTCATCCACTCAGAGAGGTCTTTCAGGAGGACTCTGTGCTGTGTGATGCTTCTAGTTGTGAGTCAAGTCCGCACTCGCAGTGACTGTAAATGAACTGAAACCGTCACCAGAGATGACGGTTTGAACAGACGCACATGAATACAGATGGAACAATTTTGGGTGAACATGATGCTTAAGTAAGCTCATGAAAACCCAATTCTTTATTTTCATGTGAACAAAAAAGGCATTCATGCCCAGACTGGCTTGCAGCATTGCATAAACTTAGGAGAAACAGGATATCTTAGTCGTTTACAATGTGACATTATTGATTCTGTGAGTCAGCTCAACACCATACCCGTACACACACAATCTCTTTACAACCCAAACTGAGGAAACACACAACCTGTCTATTTCTAGACCCCCTGTGCGCCTTAATATAGAGTAAGCCCAACACATAAAGCCTATACACTCAACACTTTTAACAACCTCAGTGCAAGGCCGATGATACTATAACATACTGAAGGGGTTTTTCCTGCTGCCACAGAAAGAGCACAAGAGTGGCTCAGTTCTTCAAGCTCCATGGGACAGGATTAAATTCAACTTGCTGGTCTGACTGTTGCTGGAGTCACAGTAGTATCAATATTAATACTGGAGGCAAAGCTGTTACTCTTAATCATATGTTTTGAAATAAATCTACAGTTGAGAATTAATATAAATTTAAAGATATCAACTCACAATGTGTCCTGTGTGTTTCAGAGAATAACCCAACAAGTTGTGATTGTGCTATTCCTGAGAAATAGTGAGGTTAAGATGTTAAGTTTTTCCCGTGCATGCTCGTTGATTAAAACTACCCGATGTATTGATTTCTCTACGAGGTTCTAAGGTAAAGGAGCTCTTCGATTCGGCTGTTGCAGATATCAGGAGCCTTTGAGTAAGCAAAAAATGCACTCATGTTGATTGACAGACATGAGATCCCTCCCCTGACTTTATCCTACTCTGATTGGTTAAAGTGATGAAGCTCTTGTAAAAACTTGGGAACTGTTCAATAAGCTTTGGTCACACATGTCTTTTGACAACACCTCTTCATGTTAAGATATACTTTGAAGCATAATTCAACTAAAAAATATAAGAAAAAACTTACATACTGTTGTTTTAAATGGGATCGTTACAGGAGCTCAGTACATTTCACAGTAATCTGCTTCTTAGATTTGATTTTCTTGCTCTCATGCTGTCAGACATGCTGTCCCTATTCTCTCAGCTGGGGACATATCCACTTTTCTTTTTGGCTGTGTTTTTGTTTTTCAGAATAAACCACTGCACACACAAGGGCAGCTGTGGCTAAAAGCTGCTTCTGTTTCTATTTCATTGTTCAACAGTTTTTCTTCTATTAAATTTCCACCAGGAGCGGGATGTGAAATAATCTAAAAAGTAAGTGAATAGTGGAATAGGAATAGTGACCCTGCAAGATCTTCTGTCTTTGCAAAAGACATTGATTTTAAATGTGTGATGGAGTCAGACTTTAGTCTTTTCAAACTCTTTTTAAAGTCCTCTAGTGTATATTAGGCATAAACTGGGAAGAAGATGAAAAGTCAGATGATTCTCTAGATGAATTGTTTGGGACTATGAACAATCAAACCACACATTGATGAAATTATAAAGTCATCTAAATTTCTTCTTCTATGTGGCTTGTGAATGTATTATTTGAGGGCAAGTTGATCCACTGCAAGTGATTCAAACTTTTTTTTTTTTTTTGTGCTTAATTGCATGTTTCTGTGCAGTGATGAGACACTATAACAATAAAAATGTGTGCAAATCTACAGCCCCACTTTTTTGGTGGCAACTTTTAGGTTTTGTGGGCAAAATAACTAAGTTGGTATGAGCAACTTTCCTGCTATGTTCTTCAGCGGAATTCTCTGCCCCACTTTTTGATCAGTACAGATTACGGCGGTAGATAAATAGATAATGCCATCAAAACCTAATAAAATCAATAAGATAAGCACATACATGTTCAGTAGTAGAACATATGGTCTTGCTTTTGCAATTTTGACAACTTTTGAAGATGACTAACTTTCCTTGTTTCGGAGAACTGCAACGCACTACTTCTGCCACAATGGAAAAAATGACTATGGTCTTGTAGAAACAGTCTACATACTGTTTCTTTGTCAGAAATATAATTTATGAGCAATGGGATTTGGATCAACAAGTGTTTTGGCTGTATTTACTTTGGGAGAATGAACATATTTATAGACAAGCTTGTCTGAGATCACAGAAATAGAATGAGTTACTTTGCGGTTATTAGAGGGATTTTCCAGGTAATAAAACTGCAACATGAATGCCACTGTATTGAATAAACACACTACGGTGGTTTTTCTCATTGATTATTGACTGATAATACAATTTTGAAAGTGTAAATAACTATCACCATGTAATAAGATTATTTTGGCTTTCACCCTAAAAATTAGAGATGCTTTCTTGGTACTCACAGAGCACCATTTGAATTCCCCCGACCTGCTGGAACAACAATGGCTCGCACAGTGGATAACACTTCATCCTCCTCCTCCTCCTCAGCACCTCTTTTTGAAATACCTTTTCTCCGCAGGTTACCAGCTGCCAAAATTAGAACACTGTGGCTGTGCTGACCATATAACTATGAATGTCAATTTTTAAAAAGAGCGTGTTTTACCAGGCAAACTCAAACTGTGTAAATAAAAGCTACAAAATAAGTGAGATGTTTGGAGTTGGCATGGTGTAAAAATGTCCCAGTGTCTTACTTTCTGTGCTTCCCTTTGAGATATGCTACCATGCAACAGCTGATTGACATGAATGATGGTGAGTAAACCCAATGTTTCTATTTCATCTGTGTGCAGCTGCTGAATAAACATTTCAAGTCTGCAAATAAGCACAAAATTAGAGCAAATCGGCTGTTAATATATCTTCCTTTGAAGATGTGGACCTTAAGTGTGCGTCAGTGAGTGCAGGGAGCACACTGCCAGTATTTACGCCTCTGAATAGTGTTTGGCAGGAGACAAAACGGGAGACACGCCTTTCCTTAACCTCAGGCCACCATTACCAAATGTGACTTTAAACTGAATGCATACAGGTACTAAATTCCTACATTGGGCATGTATGCTGAGACAGAGACACACATGTGGGTCAAACACGTGCTCACATGCATACTCAAACAAACATACCTCATGGTATTTGCCACCTAATCAGCACTCGCAGTTACACAAATATTAAATATTTTGATTTGTGTGAGCTTAGAAATCATAAGAGGTCAACACATATTTCCTTTTTTTCCTTTTTCCTTTTTAATACAGTATTTGATATTAAAATTGCTTCTATGTAAAGCACTCAAAATACTGCATCTCATTATTCAGCAATTAGAGAAAAAATATTAAAGGCACCCTGTGGAGTAAAGTTAGCAGAGGCATATACCCAGAATTTTATATTTTACACCTGTAAATCAAGCCCCGCCTCCAACATTGTACCCAGTTTTCTCTTTATACATGAAGACTAAAACAGGTAGTGTTAGCAGCACTCATTCCTCCTGCTCATACTAGCCAATTAAAGATACATTTTAATATGCTTTCAATGGAAGTGATGAAGGACAAAATCAAAAGTCCTTATTTTGTATAAAAAATGTATTTAAAAGTTTTTCTGAAGCTTGTATGACATTTCAGTCATCCAAAGTAGTCAAATTAGATAGAAATCTTTCTGCCTTTTTAGCATACATTTCTGTTTTTGTCACTTTTCTTTCACTGGAGAAATACCATCAAGAGACACACAAAGACTCACTTGACCCAGCCAGTTAGAGCTATAGACTACAAGTTTGAAAACGAAAAAAATATATATGTACAGTTGTGTGAATCTAGTTCAGTTGCATTGTGGGTAATATAGGCAGAAGGTTTGTACATGTGCCAAAAGCCAAGTTTCCAAGTTTAATGGTTTTATTGTGTTTTTTAAATTTACTTTTAGCGAATATATTTATTTTACTTTGTTCTGTTAAATATTCATTAATTTACTCTAATATGTGGTCTTATGTTTCATTATGTTTTGTATTTATACAGACATATATATACTGTAAAGGTTAACAAAAAATGTAATTGTAAAAAAGCTAAATCATGCATATCTCCTCATGAAAGTACATTTATCTATTGCTTTTAAAGTTGATACATTGTGTGTTTAACCTTCATATAAGCCAACTTGATCAGAAAAACTGAGATATTCTGACAATTGTCCTTTCTGTCATTTCTGGACTGATTTCAATCTGATTCACTGTTTCAACATTGATATTCAAATGTGGTTGTATGACCTCACCAACTGGCAGGAGGGGACCACATCTCTCTCTCTCTCTCTCTCTCTCTCTCTCTCTCTCTCTCTCTCTCTCTCTCTCTCTCTCTCTCTCTCTCTCTCTCTCTCTGTCTCTCTCTCTCACTCTCTCTCTCACTCACTCTCTCCCTTTCCCTCCCTCTCCCTCTCTCTTTCCAACATCTAAATGTGCGGTAGTTTGAATAAAGCTTCTTTCTGCTCTCACACACAGTCAGGAGCAAGAGGCCCCTGGAGTCACTGGCACTGGGAGCTTTGGAGCATCAACGGTACGTTTACAACTCACCAGTCCCTAACAAGGAATACTGTGAAGGGGGTTTTAGGGGATACTTTGACGCTTCATCCTCTGCTTGGGGGACAGGTATTGATTGAAATACTCAGAAGTCACACCAAAGGTAACTTTTTGAAGTTTTTATTTTGAGTATCAGACAGATCTGCCCTCTGGGAAGTTTATTGCAGATACAGATAAAAGATAAAACTGCTCATAAATGTGATCAGATCCTTAGTGTTTGACTTTCATTGTGTTTCTATGCTTATTATGCTGTGGGGGCATTGTGTGATTTATTTGTTGGACGCCCACTATGGGTTCACTGAGTTTATTTTAGTGAGGTGTGAATGGATTCAGCTTCTCTTTAATATTTAACGAATTATCTGTTGATGTGTGATTTGTTACAATAAGTGTTTTCTACTAATCTGTTCAGTGTTATTCTAGACATACAATGTGACTGAAATAAGAGATTTAAGAGAATGAATTAGTAAAAAATCTACGTGGAAATGAAAACTACACATATTTAAATAATCTAGCTTGATTTCTGGGTGATTTCTCTCTATGGAAATCACATCACTGTATTATCAAATTAGGCAGTGTCTGAATTTACTAGGTCATACTTAATTACTGACCAGACAATGTCACTGCTCATTGTGGCTCTGTGCAATTTCACTTGTCATATTCAGTGATCGTGTAGACTAGTTGTTTCCAGTCTGTTTGGCTTGTGACCCCTTAAAATGAAAAGTCTACACAGCTACAGATCTACTAAATAACTACAACAATGCATGTAAAAAATATTCTTTCTGTAGCAGCTACAAAAACCAAAAAAGTCAAACCAACTCACAGCACACCTTGGCTAAATAACAGAAGATAATTAATAGAGAAACAAAAAAAGAAAATCCAGACAAGGAAATGTAATACAGAAGACTGAGCTGTCATTTTTTCTCATAAAGCCTTAAAAGAATCCAGGTCTTCATATTTTTCCAACTTGTCTGCCAGATATAAAGTGCTGGAAATCCCAAAACTCAAATCAAATTCAGAAATAATTGTTTTTGGCCCTCCAAAGTCCACACTAATTTAACCAAAACATCTTGGATCTCTGTCTTCAGAAGTCAAACCTGCAGCCAGAAACCTAGGTGTAATATTTGACAGCGACCTCACATTTGAAAAACACATTTCAAATGTTACTCAGTCATGTTTTTATCAGCTGAGGACCATCTCAAAAAGTCTTCTCTCTTGCTCGCTACCTGATCTTGAGAGGGTCATGCATGCTTTTATACAACATCAGTTAGATTATTGTAATTTATTGTATTCAGGATTAAACCAAAAAACTCTACTGGCTGCAGATGTCATATTTTTTATAATTGTTGTAAGCCTGATAATGTAAAATCATCCAGCAATTTACAAGGATAAAGAGTAATTTTGTGCAGCAGAAATAAGATTATTCAGTGTGCCTATCTTGCATTCAGCTCGAGACCCCTCAGATTTATCTTGTGACCCCCCTGTGGAGCTGAGATATACTCCAGGCACCACGTGGAAAAAAACACTATGTGCAACAGCGCTACCTGTCAGATGACTTCCAAAAAAAACTGAGCCTGAGTACAAATCTTTTCACTATGCATACTCATGTATAACCTGTTTCCACACTGGTGCCAGGCCTCATGTTTTTGGAGATCTCACAGTAGCTGGAAACAGGAAAAAATGTATTTTCCTTTTGAATTAAACGTCTGAGTGGAACATCTCAGCTGTACAAAGCACCTTTTGGTTACTAGGAATACAATGTTATTGGAATATACTAGAATATAGGAAACTTGTGTCAAAAGTGACGTCCTGTTGCTATAATAACATCAGACTGAGTGAGTGCATGTTGTAAAATTGTAATTCTAAAATGTAGGAAATGAAAGCAACAATTAAAGATGTAGGTGGGAAATATCTTCCATTTTTTTGGTTTAGAATAATCTGAACATTTATATAGTAGGTCTTATTCAGCTGCACAGTGTAGTTGTGTGTATGTTTTACACATATAACCGACCAATGTGCACATGCTGCTGAAGTATGTCTTTGATCATAGATTGCTGAGTACGTAGGCATGTACTAATGCACCCATAACCACCTGTGGATATGAATTTATCCCCTCCACCCATTTCACTGTACAAGAGTCTGTGTGTGTTCTCAAACACAAGCCTTACAGTATGTGTCAATAACGATATATGTACACACACTCCCATGCGTTTTCTTTACCAGGGGCATCGGACGTGCGCTCCCACACATCCCCTTGGTGATCTATGAGTGTGAGTCTGTGTTTCTGTGTGCGTATCAATGTCCACTCTGTTCTGCTGCTGAGGGACTCTAGAGGGTTGGAGGAGAGTGGGTGGACGGGCGGGGAGGTGGTGAAGGGGGGAAGGTGGGGGGGGGGGCCTCCCCTGGATGCCCGCCTTGTGTTTACCTTGGCAGGGTCGCACCCCCCAAGGCCCTACCCCTGTCCGTTGCTGGAACAGACCAAGGCCTTATTGCCCCTCACCTCAGCTGGGAGCGGAACATACCACAGCGCCCGAACAGGGGAGCAGCAGCCACCCCACCGACTGAATGGGCACACTGTGGAGAGGGGGCTGATTGGCTTGACCTGGCCTGGCGTGGCTTGCTCCCCGAACGCTGGAGCACATTATGAAGTGACCACAGTTTAAATGATGCATTTAAAGAGAGCCGTGGATCTGCTCAATGATGGGATAGTAAAGCAATGTGGAGCAGAATTTGTGGTTGGCTTGGCTTAAGAAACGGGGAAGGATTTTGCTGGCGTTGTTTATGCTAATGCATCATGAGATTGAGTGCTCAGTTTGAGTGCTGGCTGGCTGCTGCTGTCTCTATCCATTATTTGGATACCCTGCTTTACTTTGTAATAACACACTTTAACGTCACATAAAATAATATATGACTTGGTGCTTTAAGGCAAAAGCACAGACAAGATCATATACTGATATCCTCAATCGGCCAATTATCATCATATCTCTCAAGGAAAAAATGCACACCAAAACAGCCCATTATTTTAAGAGGTCTACTCTGTTGCACCTGTAACTACACCCACCAGTGATGTCACGATGTACTGGCCCCACCCTGGAGTACACCTCTACATCACTGCAGCAAGGTGAACTGCTGTTAAATTGCTCTTTAATGGAGATATACTCCATACCTTGCTTTTGATAGTTGCACATCTTATTGATTGATTATTAATCTCATGGAGGACCCAATATGAATGGTATAAGCTTCTGCAAAGATAGAAATAGAAATACATTTTTACAATCATAGAGTAGAAACTTAATTCTTGACTCTACATTTTTCTACATTTTACAACTTTCAACAATCATATGAAAAGAAATCCATCACTGAAGAAGCAGAGATATGAATTTCTTTCCAAAGACAACTTAAACAACCACGAGGCACGCTGCATTGAATGTCACGTATTCATGGGGAATTCATGTGGGAAAATTTTCAAGTGTCTTAAAACAACAGTCAAGAGTCTATATGTAAACACTGAAAGCTGTAATTATTAATCCTGTTTTTACTGGCAACATATCCCTTCCTAATGTGCCTCCAGTGTAATTGATGGGGTACAAAATACACAAAATACACTAGCTAATACATTATGAAGTTTAAGCCATAGAAATTAGTCATATCAAGTGGAAATCTTCCAAAGCTACAGCCTTTTTATACAAAATTCCCTCTTTTGGTCACTATTCTTTCACTGTAATTCAACAGGGAAATACAAATATTTGACTAACTCAGTCTGATGAAGCCTTGTGTTTTGAATACATTTTTCCTCAAAACAAGGATTTTGTTGCGCTTCACTTACACTGTAAAGCACATTAAGAAGGGATTATGTAATGTTCAGCATGAGCAGGAGGAATGATTACAGTCTGAAAAACCTCTTTCAGTGTTTATAATGGGCTGACTACTGCTTAAAGTCTTGAAAATGCATGTAATAATGTGGTAATAATCCACAACTGTAGAGAAAAATCAACAATATTAAAAAATCTTATATAGGTACAGTCAGGTTTAAGTTTGTGACTAACCCAGAAGAGTCAGAAAAGACAGGAAATGAGTCAGAAATCACTCCCAAAAATGGAGAATTACACCATGCCAGGCCGTTGGTGAGTTGTAAAATATCTCATCATACAAAAAGGTCTGGGCGTGGACTGAAGATCATAGACTGATTAGCAACGTATAACAGTGTGTGATTATTCCAGGGTGGATTTCTCCATCTGTCTACAAATACCATGTGGTATTTTGTGTTTCCGCTCAATCCGGGCCAACATTTCACTCCCAGACATATCTTAGACAGCAGGGCAAATATTAGTCCTGCTGTACCGTGCTGTCCTGGCTGTGTGGAACTCTGAGAATGCTAGCAGCCCACACACACACACACACACACACAGACACACACACACACACACACACGCTCATTCATACAGTACGTAGTACACATAGAGACGTACAGTATACACACCATGTGAAGACGCTTTCACAAAGCTGTCATGCGTCTCTACCAGTGTGTTAAATACACATTACGGTGTTTTTTATGCCTTTTGAGTCACTTGAACTTGAAAGGTCAATATATTTCTCCATTGGCCTTTCACCTGCAAAACTTTTTCTTTAGGTTTCGGATTTATTGGTTGTAAAAGTCTCACTGTGGCTGGTTGGAATGAACGGAGAGCGTTTGGCAGCCCCGTCCTGAGGCTTGTGAATGCAGCACAATGAGGGTTCAGTTGGGACTTGTTTCGTATGTTTGACTGTGCTGCATGTCAACGCAGTGGAAAGCTGAGAAAAAATAAGCAGTGTGGTAATCAGGGTTTGACAGATGTGGGTTTGTGGTATTGATGCTGCTGTTTTTGGACTGAGGCAACCAGTAGCTGATATTTTATGATTACATTCCTGATAAAATGTGACCTCAGTGACAAAAACCTAATTGTTGGTCTCAGATCAGTAAATGCTGCCTCTTAGAAGCGTGATTTAAGCTGTAGAAGCCAAATAAAAGCTGTATTTAGTTTAATCTACTCTTAACAAAACTAACTACCAAAGGAGGACTAACACAAATGTCAATAAATATACACGGTACCAGTCAAACGTTTGGACACACCTTTCCATTCACTGCAATGAGAAAGTGTGACTGTATTTGAGATGCAGCTAAAAAGAAAAAAACTACATAAAGAAATAAAATGTATACAGAAATTTAAATTTCATAGCAGGTTCCACTATTTTTATGTACCTTTCATGGGCAAGGAACCTCTAGGCCCAACTTTTAAATATTTATTGCATATATATTTTAAAATGTTTCCTTGTATTCATTTTAATCAATTTTTTCTTTTAGTACAGCCTTAGGAGTATGCTACCCTGCCTGATACTACACATATTGTTTGTTATACATAAAACATTTGCTTACTTGAGTCCTATAACATTCATGATTCATTCATGGGTGGCACAGATTGACTTACGTTTAAATAATATATATATATATGTAATGTTTTGTCTTAATGTAACTGTAATTATTGGTAGCAAAAAAACTTCATATACTGAAAATAATTACGGATTGTATGCCCATGCAGACACTATACAGTTTATACTATATATGTATATTAGGACAGACAAAGACACATACAAGCAGACACATATGACTTTTGACAGTTATCTTAATAAGGTGGGGAAAAACTGCTTCATTTTAACGTCCTTGTTTTTTTCATTAGTTTGTCACAAATGGAAAAGCATTTGAAATGAATGAATCACACTTCTCCCTCTCAGCCTGAACTTATTTTAGCACTAAAGACATTTCCTTTTCCCACAGACAGAAGGGCTTTCATTCCACTGCGAGCATGTATGGCATTTCCAAATGATATTCAATACACTCGACGTCCTATTTCCACTTTAGCAAAAGAGACTGACGCAATAACCAAATGCGCTGTACATCCTGAATAAAATGGAATATGAATGTAAGCGTGCAAGTTAGGGAAAAACACAGTGGCATACAGAGGTAGGAATATGTTGAAAACAATTCATTCATTCAGCACTTACTTCACAAAGAAACCTTAGAAAATTTGCATAGTTTTACACACCAACAATTGAATACACTCAATCTGCTTAATGTTGATCTTAGCAGACCCGTATGGAAGCCCATTTCCGTCAAGAAAAAAAAAAAAACATAATAAAAATAATTATCATTCAAAATTTTAATTATTTTATCAACACAAACTTGATTCCAGTGTCCATATTTTAAATATTTTTTCAGGTAACAATGACCCCCCTGCTTCTGCTGTGTGTGCTCTTGCCCCTCATCTCGGCAACGCCATTTGAAGAACATGACGGTAAGTGTGCACTGACGGAAAATGTATTTTAGTTTTCTTAAATGTTGACATTGTGCGAAATACACTTATTTACTTTCTTGCTGAGAGTTAGATGAGCAAATTGATACCACTCTGAAGTCTATATAGTAAATGTGAGATAAAGAATGGAAACAGTGGGAATCAGCTAACCTGGCTCTGTCCATGGTAAAGAAATCTGAAAAAACAACTATCAAAACCTCTAAAACTCACTTATTAACACATCTTATTTAGTTAATCTATAGGGGTTGTGTGAGTACAGTTCTTGGCCTGGTGCAGTGACTTGTGACCACAATGATAAGTGACATTTTGAGGTTACCAGGACAGCTTTTTACCCCAATTTCGAATCTTTATGCAAAACTAAGCATATATTGACTGTTAGCTGTAGCTCCATATTTAACAGACAGACTTGAGAAAGGTGGTAATCTTTTCATCTTACTTTACCAAAACTGTTCCTTTACATGTCATCTTCTGAGAAATAAAGTGCTTATCAGTCCTGTCATTCTCTCTTGTGTAATCTTTCAGATTTTGAGGCAAATTCTGTCTTTTTCGTAGTTCTTGTCTCACCTCTAGAGCTCATTTTCTTCCTATGTGCCTTTTGTTAGTTTATTGTTTAAGTGGTCCTAACCACGGACATTGTGGAAGTCCTTGAAGTCTGTTTTAAAGATTAAAAACAACATTAAACGACTGTGCCACAGTCTTAATTTTATAAATGATTATAAAACAAATTTATTTTTCCAAACCACTCTGTAAATCTGCACTACATACACTATAAGTTTGAACCCTCATTAAAAATAAATACTTTGAAAAATGAACCTTGATCTCTCTTCACCCCAGAGATGGATGGCACATTGCGTGTCAGCATCCCAATGGAGGTGCCTCTCCGTCCTCTGATGGGCGGGAAGGTAGTGGTGCCATGCTACTTCCAGGACAACACTGTCAACGACCCCGGTGCCCCAACTGTCGCTCCGCTCTCCCATCGTATCAAATGGTCCTACGTCACCAAGGAGAAAGTCACCACGATACTGGTGGCATCAGAGGGAAAAGTTAATGTGGAGATAGAGTATTTAGACAGAGTGACAATGGTCAACTACCCACTCGTGCCCACCGATGCCACCCTGGAGATTACAGAGCTGAGGTCCAAAGATTCTGGCACCTACCGCTGCGAGGTGACGCATGGCATTGAGGATAACTACGACTCTGTGGAGGTCCAGGTTCAGGGTATGCCACAGAAACATTAAAAAATCTCTTTTGATTTGGGCCACTACAAAATGAAAGTCAAGTTCCAACATAGTTCGTCCAAACACCGAACAGACAGTTATGACTCTATTCAAAAGGTTTTCTCAAGCTAAAAGTTAACAACATGGGTTCAAAGTTGCCAAAACACTGCCTACCATTTTACTTCATTGTATACTTTCCTCAAAGACAATTCTTTCAATGCACACGTAGAGCCCAGGATGTAATACCGAATGTTCAGAGTTAAGTGTTCAAGTTGTAGGAGGTCTGGAGGAAATCTGTGTCAAAAAATATGTATAAAAAGACCTTTGAAAATCCTGCAGCAGTAATTCAGTTGGCTGACCTTTCCATCATTATGACATTACTGTCTTATCATGTCCACTGTCTTGTGATTTTTGGGATTTGTGGTGAAATTCAAGCAATACTGCTGTTAGAAAAAAAAAAATTGAATTGGCATTAAGAGATAAAAGGTATTCCATCATAGTTATTCAGCTCATTTTCTATAACTCACAGGTATTGTGTTCCACTACCGAGCCATCTCCACCCGCTACACCTTGACGTTTGAGAAGGCAAAGGCTGCTTGCATTCAGAACAGTGCCACCATCGCCACCCCAGCCCAACTTCAGGCCGCCTACGATGATGGATACCACCAGTGTGATGCTGGATGGCTGTCGGATCAGACTGTCAGGTAGTATTCATCCATTCATTCATGGTTATTTTATTCAAGATTGCTGGTAAGGGCAGTCTGTCACAAAGTCACACAGATCAAACACATTCAAACTCAATCCTACAAGCAATTTAAAGCTTCCAGTTCACCTACGCTTTATGTTTTTGGACTGTGGAAAACACCCAGAGGAGACTCAAACAGACAAACTGAAAACACCAAACAGAAAGGCCGGCAGGATTAAATATATAACCTTCTTTGCTGTAAATAATTAGTGCCACGGGTGCTAAGCTCCGAGGCACTCCCTCTACAGCAGTAAAGATGTAGAGAGAGTGCCTCGGGGCGAAGCCTTCATGGTGGTCATCATAAAACACATGACCTTTTTACACACATTACGTTTTATGATGTTCCCAATGAAGGCCACAAGTAAACACGTATTGGTTTATTAATAAAGTTGTTCTATACTTCAAGTGTTGCTGTTTTTACATAACATGTAAACTTTTCAAACTATGAGCAGTCAAACGAGGAGTGGAAATCACTTTTTCTTCAAAGTTAAAGCGGAAGCGTCAGTTAGCTTGAGTGCGAGAAGCAGTAAAAAATAAACGCAATTTTTATTTTTAACTCGAGCTCACGGCCAAACCGTAAAAAGGAGACAAATAATTTTTTGTCAAAATGTAGACATAGGTGTCGGGATTCATAAAATGTGACGTTGACAGGCGGGGTCTGCACAAAATTTAAACGGGGGGTCCGAGACTGCGGGAATACCTGTCTCGCTCCCCATTGACCCTTATGTAATCATCTTTTTTTTTTCAAAAGAATCTCACTATGTTTTTGCACTGAGCTTACTCACTCATTTTAAGGAATATCTGAATAAAATAAATACTGTCAGAATCTACCGACTTCTGTGTCTCTCACAGTGTTTTCGGTTTTTGGACAGGAGTTACGGTTTTCTCACAGTTTGCAATTGTTCGGGACCTTGTCAGAAGCCAAATTCTGGGGCATTTTTGAGAATTGTTTCCATGCAGATTCTCAAATAGCCGTAGCAACCATAGCAACCGTAGATCCTTAGCTGACCTTAGATACTTACACTTGATACTGACTAGTAAGATGTACTTAATACTCGAAACCAGAATATGATCAGGGTGACTTTTGAACCGGGATGAGTACATGATTTCTTTCCAGTCAATTTCCAAGCATATTTCCAGTCATAAAAAAGTATTATAAAATCTACTCTCTTAATGATAAGATTTACTTAATTATTTCATAACAGTGATGTTCCTGTCTGTGAAAAAATGAAGTAGACTTTAATTAATTAGTTTAAATAAATATTATTTATGCTTAAATATGATGAACATTTACTTAATATTTCAGGGATGTGAATTTGAGAATAAAGTACAAAGTTCATATTGGTGCTGTAGCAATAGTGCTAAAGTAAAGGTGCTGACTTACTCCAGCAGAAGTGCTTTGTCAGATGTCCAAACAGAGTCCAACACACACACACACACACACACACACACACACACACACACACACACACACACACACACCTTCACAAAGTCGAATTTGTGGCATCCAACAATTTCTGAACCTTTCCAAAACCAACAATCCAACAAAATACCATCCAGTGCCATCTGTTTTAAGTTTAAGTTGCAAATATTAAAACAGATTAATATAATTTCCATTTCCATGGAAATAAAACAAAATCAAACTGTAAGAGAACTGATGTCCAGCTATTAACTACTACCTCTTTCATCCCCTCCAGGTACCCCATCCATGAACCACGTGAACGTTGCTTTGGAGACAAGGAGACCTTTCCTGGAGTGAGAACCTATGGCGTGAGAGACGTTAACGAAACCTACGACGTGTACTGTTTTGCTGAGAAAATGTCAGGTACTCTCATCGGTCTCATCTCAGCTTTCTTATCTCTCCTTTTACATACCTTTTGTTTTCATAAAATGTAATGGTTAGTTTTAAGGTAAGTTTGATTGTGGAGTTCATCCATTACTTAGCTGTTTATTTCACCTGTTCATCCATTAATTGTATTTATTTATTTTAACTTACTGTTTATGCATTACATTTAGGAAACTATTTTACCTGTTTATCTGTTGCTTTTGGACAATTATTTTAAATGTACATATATCCTCTCCTAGCTCATTTAAAAAAAACTATCCATCCACTACTTTTAACAAAACTTCAACATCTTTTCTAGCTTGCTAACTAGATTTCATACACAGTGTGTACCATACATTCAGCCTATTGTAGCTGGTAGCCTACCGGCTATTGTGACAATAAATTTATTAAAAATCTGCATTACATCAATTAGTAATCCATGTATGGTTGTTATCAGATTACAGTATAATTTCTCATTTGAAAACGTACTACTTCATAATCTTGCCATGTACCTGCTGGCAACTGCAGACGTACCCAATGAGGGAACTAATACCCTGTTTGGATTTGCCACTGCTGTAGTTACATCAAACTTTTTTGCTGAAAACTCAACTGTATACTGTCATGTCAATGCAGTATATTCAAACACAGTAGAGAAGCATTGCACTGACTGTGTTCGTCCCCTTGCTTCCTCCTCTCTCCTCCCAGGCAGAGTCTTCTACTCTATGTCTATAGAGAAGTTTACCTTCTACGAAGCCGGAGATCAGTGTGGTAAACTCGGTGCTCGGCTCGCCACCACCGGAGAGCTTTACTTGGCCTGGAAGTCTGGCATGGATGTGTGTAACGCGGGCTGGCTGGCAGACAGGAGCGTACGTTACCCCATTAACATCGCCAGGCCTCAGTGTGGAGGAGGGCTTCTGGGAGTGAGAACCGTCTACCTGTTCCCCAACCAGACAGGATACCCCTACCCAGACACCCGCTACGACGCCATCTGCTTCAGTGGTAAGTCCTTCTGAGACAGTTTGTTATCAACACTGCATTGTGGCAGCTTATTTTGTGGTAAGATCCTTTTCAGATATAACTGAATGATGTAAGAGGTCTAATTAGAAGTAATCATATCAACTAATCAATTTGCTGATTAATAACACCTTAACAATCTCAGTCTTATCAAGCCACCCAGAGAACTTTAAATCAAGCCTGATGCAATCTTGTGTCACAAACAGCTGGTGAGGATGAGGGTGCAGTGCCTGGGAGGACCACCCCCTTCCCAGACATCATCCGCATGACACCCGCCCCTGGGCTTTATCCAGGCCTCACCCCCCGACCTGGAGGTGAGGAGATCAAGCGTGGAGAGGTGGGCACCCTCTCCCCACTGCCCATCCCACCCAGTGTGGTGGACACATTCATTAAAGTGACTCCTGGACTGGATCTCACAGATGCTGCCATGGGTCCTACAGGTACGACTATAAACACCCATTGGACCATATTTCATTGTCCGCATGCTTTAACCTCTTTTGCAGAAGCCTTTGGACACCCATGTTGAGTTGTTGTGATTTATACTATTTGGTCTCGAGTAGACTTTGTAGGAGGTGGCCCTTAAAATAAGAAGCAACGCTGTCATTATCCAGTCTGTAGTTGAACACCTCTGCTGAGGCGAGACTTTGTTTCCCTAACCCAAAAATATATCAAAATGTCTGTAAAAATATTCAAGTATTCAAGAATTTCAGTCTCTCTAAGGTATCTACTCTCATGCTTTGTGCTATTTTTATTACAATTTACTGCTAAACAAACCACTTCCACCGACTTGTCTCATGCATACCTGCGGGTTAAAAGCCCCATTCACTTAGTCATTGTTGTCATTGGCAAACCAAAACATTACTAACCACAATGTAGTCAATAAAAGACTAAAAGCTATGAATGAAAAAGCAATGAGGAATGCAACTAAGTCTAGACAAAGTAAAACTGTGAAGAAAAGTTATCAAATTACACACTTTCTTCCTTGCTTCCTGGTCTTTTCCCACCTCCCTCTTCACTACAGGTGTGGTGTTCCACTACCGACCCATTACAGGCCGGTACACACTGTCCTTCTTGGAGGCTCACAAAGCCTGTCAGAGTATCGGAGCGGCCGTCGCTAGCCCCCAGCAGCTACAGGCAGCCTTTGAGAAAGGTCTGCACCAATGTGATGCTGGCTGGCTCCGCGACCAGACTGTCAGGTGAGCTGGAGGCACATAGACCACTATATATGAGTGTTACACATACTGTATACTAAGCTGGTCAAAAACCAGATAAGCTTTTAATAATTTCGAACTTATCTTAACTCCTTTTTCTGCACAGTTGTCTAAATTTGTTCTTATAGGCAAAAGGTAAAGAAGCCAATTCAAGGAGGTGTATTTTAGCAAAGCAGAGTAATAATATTCTGCACCAACATCCTCTTTCATGCTCAGGTATCCCATCGTGTCACCCAGAGATAACTGTGCTGGTAATCTGCCACACATTCCAGGGGTCAGATCCTATGGCTTGAGGCCAGCCAACGAACTCTATGATGTGTTTTGTTACGTAGAACGTCTGGAAGGTGAGGGGCATGAAGCAACTCACAGCCTGAAGCAATTTATTTATGATACGATACAATACTAAATGTATTTTTTTTAATATCTATCTGTCTCTCTTTTCTGAATGCTGCTCTCTCTCTCTCTAAGGTGAGGTCTTCTTCACCAGCGACTATGACAGCTTCTCCTATGAGGAGGCTGTGCAGCACTGCCACAAACTCAACACCACCCTTGCCACCCCCGGGCATCTGTACGCCGCCTGGAATAAAGGATTTGATAAGTGCCGTCCAGGCTGGCTGATGGACCGCAGTGTCCGCTACCCCATCACAAATCCCAGGGCCCACTGTGGTGGTGGCCAGGTGGGGGTCAACATCATCTACGCCTACCCCAACCAAACCGGCTTCCCTGATGAGCACTCACGCTACGATGCCTATTGTTTCAAAGGTAGGAAAACTTTGTGTAACTGAAGTCATCTTACATAATTTTTGGCTACTAAAGTTAGAATAAATGTCAGTTTCTATTTGAGGGCTGCCAGTCTGCAAAATTAAAATATATTTACTGACTTTAAGAGAATTAGTAATACTTCAGTGTGTTGGTCCAGGACACTTTGAGGATACATTGCAGTGAAAGCAGAAACACACTAGCAGACCAAACCAAACCAGGAATGAATGTTCCCCTATATTGTTGCATTTAGTAATATACAGTAATTGTCTAGATATCGTAGAACATAAACACTTTCCAACAATATTGGTTCACCATAACAATGATGATATGCATTGGTATTTTATTGATATAACTATTTATAAGTAGCAGTACTAGTATTGACATATGCACAGCATTGTATGTTAGGAATCAAATACTATTTATATCCAAATTATACTATATCTGAAATATATCTGTACTAATCTATCTACTCTTTGTTTTTCAGCTGAACTCCCAATCACCCATGTTGAAAATGAGACCAGTATGAACTTGACGATGGTGGTGGTGGATGTTATCAACAAGACAACAGTCACAGTTGATCACTTTGCTCCCACTAGTAAGACAGTTGTATGAAATGCTCTCTCTCGCATGAATATTTCACATAAATGTTAATAGGCTTGTTGGATGTTTTACGATGCTCTAATCCGGTATTCTGTTTTGTTTGTTTTTAGTTGAAACTGTTGTAGAGTACAATGAAACCGAAACCAGCCTAAATATTACTGACATAGAGGAGATCATCAACAAGACAACCATCACAACTCAGCAAGTTGTTCCTACTGGTAAGAACTGGAGACAACTGCAGTTAGTCTCTGTAAATGTGGCCGCAATAATTAAAATAAATCCAGCTAAACTCAAATTAATTATGCTCAACAGAATATTCTTAAACAGGATTTAATAAAAAGGATAGTAGCTAATGAATTCTTCATGTTTCCCCCAGTGACACCCATTTTACCTCCAGTCCATGTTGATGCATCAGGCTCTGGTTCAGCTGATCATTCAGCCAGCGGGGAAATCTCAGGGGAGTCCAGCACCTCAGGCGCAAGTGGTGACGTCTCTGGCTCAGGACGGGAAGTCGTCTTCAGCGGTCGCACTGACATCTCCTCTGGAGACCAGTCTGCCTCTGGAGGTCCACAGGAGGCAGAAGGTGGTAGTGCTGTCACCTTCACATCTGGAGAACCCGGTAGTGCATCTGCCTCTGGATCTGGGGAGGGATTTGACAGACAACACTCAGGCTTCGATCAATCAGGATCAGGTTTTACCAGTGCTAGTGGTGGTATTAGTGGTAGTGGTGGAGAGTCATTGATCACCATAGTGGATGAGAAGATTGAAGAGGTGTTGACCCACCAAACATTCACTGAACAGGAGTTAGGCAGTGGAGGCTTCCTGACATCAGGTATGTCCGGATCAGGAATTATGTCCGGATCAGGAAGTATGTTCGGATCAGGAATTATGTCCGGATCAGGAAGTATGTCCGGATCAGGAAGTATGTCCGGATCAGGAAGTATGTCTGGGTCAGGCACCAGTGGATTCTCTGGCATATCATTCATCGATCACAGTGGTGTTGACCTTACAGTCCAGTCATCTGAGCAGGAAGCGTATCGTCCCTCTGGATCAGGGTACCCCAGTGGATTTCCAAGTGGTTTTCCATCTGGTGCATCAGGCAGCGGCTCTGCCTCTGGAGACTCTTCCCAGCATCGTGGTGATGTCATCTACTTAACAGACGATGGCATGATGGAGGTAACCATGCAGCAACCAACACGTGTTCCTGAGCAGGGCCGGGGGGTAGTAGAGATTAGCGGGCAAGGGAGTGGGTCAGGGTTCCACTATGAATTCAGTGGCACTTTGGACCAAAGCTTGCATGTCTCAGGCAGTGGAGCCCATCATGAAAAACCATCCACTGAGGAGCTTTCCATAGCCCTACAGCCTGGATCCACAATGGCTTATCCAGAGTACGTTGCTAATCTTGCTCAATCAGGACATGAAGAGGAGGAACAGGAAAGCCGTGCAGGACCAACAGTTTATGTTGTGACTCCGGATGCAGCCACCGGCAGCCCAACCACAGCACCATCAGTGTCATTATCAACCCCTGCTGTTTTGGAGGAACCTGAAGCAGTAGAAGGTATGTGGTTTTAGGCATTTGCTGTAATTCTGTAATGTTCAACAATTTGGGAAATACACTTGTTTGTTCACCAAAGTATCCTAGCAATCGTCCTTATCACCACTATATACACAAACAAGCAAGCAAACAAAATAGCCTCTTTCTTTTCTGTCAACCTCTGCAGACCCCTGTGATCCAAATCCCTGTGGTTCAGGATCCTGCTCTGTGCAGGGAGAGCTTGCTGTGTGTCAGTGTCCTAATGGTTTCTCTGGTGAAGACTGCTCAACACGTGAGTCACCAATACAACACATGGCACAGTACCTGAAGAGCTAGAAAAAGCTTGATACCAATACAGGAATCCCATCTTTTATCTGATTTTAAAATATGTATATGTGCATAGGACAGTCAAATCTGTGTTTTAATGTGTGTGTTTGTGTGTGCAGCTGTACAGGGCTGTGCAGAGGGCTGGTTGGAGTTCAAGGGCAGCTGTTACCTCCACTTTGCGGAACGACACACCTGGTCTGAGGCTGAGCAGCGCTGCCAGGAGCTAAACGCTCACCTGGTCAGCATCAGCTCCCAGGAGGAGCAGCAGTTTGTGAACTGTGAGTAGCTGTATGTGTGTGCAAGAAAGTATACAGTATATGTCTATCTGTGTGTTTTGCATGTATAAACCATTGACTTTATGAAGATGGACGTAGCCAGGCGTGACTGAAGCTGGTTTGAAACTCTGAGTTGCTGCTTATGGTTAGTTTGGAGCCAGGACCTTCCAGATAAGAAATGCAGGATGAAACCAGCCCGTCTACTGTAAATGCTAGCTTACTGGGTATCATGCACAATTTTTGCAACTGAGACGGTCACCATATTGACATAAACTTTTCTCTAGAAATAAAAGTTTACCTTTTTTGAATGGGAGTCAATTGGAGTTGGGATTTTTCTCAAGTGGTGGTAGTTTCTTCTTGGTATAAAACATACCAGAAGTCACTTTACAGAATATACTGTGTGTGAAAATATATGATATAATATGTAAGAAAAGGGGAGAATTTCTAACTTTTAAAGGCTATAAATGCTAGATCACTGTTCAAGGGTGGGAAGCCGGTGAGGGATCATGTCATTATCACTGTAGTAGTGACTTCTACTTGTTGCTCAGAGGCCTGCAAACAGTGGGCTAGAATCTGGAGGGGGTAGCATGAACCTCCATGTCTGTTATATCGTTTAGCACGACATTGTGACATTCATAGCATTGCACTGATTTACTTTGTAGGATTATTATGGGTCAATATCAATTTGGCCAGCATAATTCATGGGAACAACATGGTTAATTTGCCTCAAATGTCAAATCTTTTTGCATTGCAGCTAATGGTCAGGACTACCAGTGGATAGGACTCAATGACAAAGATGTTCAGAATGAGTTCCACTGGACAGATGGCACTCCTCTGGTGAGCATAGTCTATTCATCTATATGCTCAGGAACTCATCATAGTTTATTGTTAGTTCTAGTAATTCAACTGTATTACATTTCTTTGTCTCTACATATGAACCTTTCAGTTTTTTCATCATGCAGTTGATGCTCAGTGATATTTAACTTTGCTCCATTACTCAAATATTGTCTTTTTTTTTTATTATGCTGATCATCTTTGTAACCTCCTAAGACATTTGTGAACTGGAGGCCCAACCAACCAGATAACTACTTCGACTCCGGAGAGGATTGTGTGGTGATGATCTGGCATGAGGGTGGTCAGTGGAACGATGTGCCCTGCAACTATCACCTTCCCTTCATCTGCAAGACTGGACCTGGTAAGCTTATGCAGCTGGAGTACTACATGTATCTCTCGTCAGGAGTCTAGCGATCATTACTTTGCTCTGTAGGTAAAATTTACTTGGGTTACTGAACACGATAGAACATGCAGTTGGATTACTAAAAGGATGGATTTTCCGTGATTGGAAATTATGTCAGTCATAAAGGGATGTGGCTATCGTGAAATCAGCTCATTGTGAAACTTTGGGCCTCGATCAATCATTACAAAAATATTGTTGAAAAGGCCACAACACATAAATATCAGGAGACTTGTGTGGATTTTTTAAATATGCATCACACAAGTGTCTAAGGGTAAGTTTAGATTGATACATTTGATAGAATTGGGGTATTTCTGTTATGTGAGACTGGCAAGAGACTTTCTGTAGATTGCCTATAAGCCACTGAATGTTGCAAACATTTATCAGTGGTTTATTTTTGTATTAACTGAAGTCTGTCTCTATCAGTCACATGTGGGGCACCCCCTGAGGTGGAGCACAGCCGGCCGATGGGCGGCAGTAGAGAGCACTACCCCGTCAACTCTATAGTCCGCTACCAGTGTGACCCAGGCTTCACACAGCGCCACCTGCCAGTCATACGCTGTATGGCAAATGGACAGTGGGAGGAGCCACAAGTGGAATGTATAGAGGGTGAGTGCTGAGAGATACTGATATATGTATTTTCTTCCGTACTGTAAAAATGTTTGTATTTTAAATGAGTAGTATGTAGAATTTAGTGGCATCTAGTGGTAAGATTGCAGATTGCAACAAAGTAAAACCCCCACTCCCTCCTTTCAAGTTTGTAGGAGAATCTATGGTGGCCACAAAACTGGCAAAAAAAACATGTAAGGCCCTCTTGAGAGCCAGTGTTTGGTTTGTCTGTTCTGGCCTACTATAGAAATATGGCCGGAAGGGGAATCACTCCCTACGTAGATATAGAGGGCTCATTCTAAGGTAACAAAACACAACGATTCTTATTTTCAGGTGATTATATACCAATTAAAACATACTTACAGTATGCATAATATTTTTCCTTTCTGCCATGCTACATGCCACTAAATTATCTACATTGGACCTTTAATACAGCATGCAAGTGTAATAGTTTTACCTTGTTTTAAGCAACACCTCATACAATACTGATTATGTATTATTCATTATAGAAGTGGTGGATCCAAGTTAAATATGATCTGTAATAGTGTGTCTTATTTGTAATAAAAGGAATGCAGAATAAATGGAAGATGCAGATGCAAGTAGTAGATTTAAACTTGTGAAACTCTGTATTAGAGAGGCAAGTGTAATTTTTGACACACTAGAAATACACCTCCTGCAGAGCTTTCAACATTATACTGGTGAGGAGCCCATGGCAGCTTTTAAAATGGATCCTTTTGCCACACCACTCACCTCAGGGTAATTGAGCAACTCTTTTGGCAGCTCGTGTTTACATGATGTCATCAGTATGCGTACCTTTTCTCCCTCAGCCACCGCCAACAGTAACAGGCTACACAAAAGATCCCTCAGAAGCAGAAGTAAAGGGGTCAGCAGCCAACAGGAACAGAGGAAGCTGCTCTGAGCAGGACTGAAAGGACATACAACACAGAGTCAAAAAGGACCCCTTTTATAAGAAAGCATGAACACCGATGCCAACGCCCGACAAAAAGATAACGCTCCTTCCCTGTATATACAAACACTAAAGCACATTTAGACAGTGATGGTCTCTAATTGACTAACATTTTGGACCTTTGAGTGTCACTCTGCAACTTTTAAAGACAGTTTTTCAGAATATGTATTTATAGCATCTAATTTATAGCTGTGATCCAGTATTTGGGGAAAAAAATATTATTTCAATGCACAAGTTTAAAAATTCTATCAGTTGCCAGCACTGCACTTAAGTAAGAAAACACAAGATAAACTAATCAAACAGTGATTTAAGGGGCTTTATAGTGACACACAAAATGCAAAACAGCCCATTAAAAGTGTTTTCGATTGCAGCTGGATTCTCTGAAGTCAAACACATTGTTACATAGATTGTTGCTAGGCTTTTTTTTCTAGATATGTGGTTCTTAGTGTTTTTTATTTGGTCTTAGACTCTAAGGACTATGTGTGTGTGCTTCAGACTGGTGAAACCAACTTACATGGTATGCCAAGACAGTGATTCTCAAGCTTTTTGGTTGTGACCCCTTGAATTACCATTATCAGAAAAGGCTTACAAACGTTCCCAAATCTGAGTTAAAACCGGGATATACATTTGCACAACACATTACACAATACATCCGTCAAGCCCCCCGCAAAATGATCTTGTCACAACCTCAAATTGGAGAATCACTGTACTGTGACACCACCACAGTATCAGATGTACTGAAATGATTGTGCTCTTCCATTTGATGATGAATAGAAATCCAAGTTTAAGACGTGATTAAAGTCACTGCAACAGACCTGGATTGAAATAGTCAGCACTCATGCACTTTTGGGAGTCTTCAGTCACTTCTGTGCCAATCATTTTAATCCAGCGCACCTTAAACAGTAAACACAAAAACAAAAAACCCTTACAATCCTCATCTGTAGCTGACATGTGACAAAGAAACCACAGTGAGTAGCAAGTGACATCCACAACCTGATACTGAACTGGTTGGCTTTTCTGTCAGGACTAGCCTCCAGGACAGTGCAAATCATCACCTCACTGGGTTATCTGTTGCAAAAAATATACACCCTGTTTTAACAGTTGTGGTTTATATTAGTGACCTATCAAGAGCAATCTATGACCTCTGTCAGCACTGCTTCGTGGGAGGATCATGATTAATGTTCAGTGCTTGCTTGGTCAGTTTCTCACTGTGAATATTCTCACAATAATTGTCTGAACAGCAGGATCTGTCAATAACTTACACAAAGCGAACAATCAAATTGTTTGATTAATTCATCATCAACCTATTTGTTGCCTATTTGTTTATTTGTTAGTTAAGTTAACTGGTAAATTGCAGTTATGAGTTACCTATCTAATGGGTATGACTGATTAGACATCCAGCTAAACAGAAGAAGACACAAATGGATTTTTCAATCCAAGCCAATCCAAGACATCTTTATGGAGGTTTCTGGCTGTGTTTCATGTGACAAGGTCTTATCAGAAAAGTACTTATTTAAACTTGAGAAATGACAAAAAATATAAGGGATAAAGAAGCTGTGAAAGCAGTAAAAATGAGTTTTTGAGATAAAATGCGATAAGAAATGGATGTTAAGGAGGAAGAGGAGGTTATATAATGTTGACCATGACCTTTTTAGGTCAAGAATTGTTTCAACTCTGAGAGCGGATACTTGTGTCCATATCCGACATCTCACAAACACTGAAACAGCAAACACCCATACACACAGTCAAACTGGCACACTCATGGACACAGAAGTCAGTAAACACACCACAGAATATGAAAGTGGACCTGACGAAGCCACGAAGCCAGGAAGCAAAACAACTTACTTGCTCAAAGATTTGTACATCTTGTACAAGAAAATGTGGATGCTCCTGATGTGTGCAGGACTTTTCAAGATCTATCACTGCATAATATGCTAAAATTTCAACATGAATCCAACACTTTATGTGGAGGATATTCACAGAAAATCAGTGAGCTAAAAAAAAACGTGTGGTTTAAGGTCAGCGTTTGTGATTTACTGATTCTTCTACAAACTGAAATATAATTTAGAAAATAAACCAAAATATGTTGCACACAGACTTTAACTCTGTTGTGACTTTGTTCAGATCCTGAATCCTGATGTGAACATGCAGTATACTGTACTATGCTGTACCAAATAAAACTTGGAATCATCTGTCTCTGTGAAATTATTGTGTGCAAAAAAACTAAAACTGACGGGGTTAACATCTATTGATATTCATTGGTAAGTTACGTAAAATCCCACAGAGATTTTATGTTCTTTTCTGGAAACATCTTTCCCAAAATTTGTGGTAAAACTCTGTGAGCTAGAGGAACAAACCTGCCATTTAGTTTGTTTTTACCTTCCTGTGGAACCCAACTGTGAAAAAAAAACACGCAGTAAATACCTCCTTGATCAGCCTCCACAGCGACTACCTTCATCACTGCAGTCTCCACAAACAGATCTCCTCTGTGTGTGTGTGTGTGTGTGTGTGTGTGTGTGTGTGTGTGTGTGTGTGTGTGTGTGTGTGTGTGTGTGTGTGTGTGTGTGTGTGTGTGTGTGTGTGTGTGTGTGTGTGTGTGTCTGTGGGTGTGTGTGTGTTTAACTGGGAGAGTAGCCCTGTGTGTATACAAGTACACGTGTGGTTGAATGTGTATATCCATCTATGTGATTTGTTTGAGTCACGCAGTACATGCATGTGCATTGATCTGATGTGCATGTGTTCCACTCATGTTTGTCCAGCAGGTGTTTATAAGATGTGTTTATAAAACCTACTGGCCATATAATCACTGGGACTTCTGTTTTCACCCTGACGCAGGAGGGTGTAGCAACGTGTTCAACCCCACTCATCTAAAAGTGCATCGTACCCAGACAGAGTGGCGCGTGTTCGCTTTACATACAGTGGCTGTTTTGTATGGGTCAATAACCCATCACACCTCTCTAACCTGGCATTCCTGTTTGGACAGTAAGTGAAACTGTATCAGCGACTTGAGAACACATAACCAGTCGTGGTTTATGGTCCACAGCAACTAACAGAAAGTATTTGGTATATATTTCTCATATAAAAGGCATCAAAGAGGTTTTTGAACATGTTATTCATTAGACGAAGAACCATTGATACTTTGTTTTTACTCCACTCGACCGACTTTGTAATCACACAGCATCTTTTTTGTTGCCCTATGATGTGAACGCTCACATGCAGTAAACATGGGTATCTTTCCCATCTGTACTAGTGCAGCGCCTGTTCAAAATGTGCCTGTTCAGAAAAGGCCAATTGCTCGGCCTCCAGTATTGCTGCTTCAATGCATAAAAAAATAACAAAGAAATTCATATTCTATTATACACAGATGTTAAGTAGTGTAATGGTGAATCTTTTGTCATTTCAAGTATAACGAAGACGGCATTTAAAAATAAAATGATGGAGAACTTTTGAGAAAATGTGCATCCTAAAATAAAGTATATTGGGCTCTACAGACATAGTGGTTTTGAACTGCCTGAAGGAAGTAGTCTAAGAGTCTGTCCATTCTTGATTTAAAAGCTGTTTCTGTGGTGTCTACTTTTCTCGTTTTAGTGCATACCATATGAAAAAACGTTTCTCGAGCAGAGCTGATACTAAAAGGTGACATGAAAACACTGCAGACTACTCATTAGCCAGCCATTTATGTCATTCACAGGCTTTCATCACCACCACTGTCTCCTTGTCGCTTACTTGTGCTATCAGCTCACTTGCCTCCTCTCTTTCTTTTTTTTTCGTTTTTAACGTGAGTTGGGAACCTAACTTTTAACTTTATCAAACAAAGAGAGATGTTCCTTCCACATCTTTCTCAAGGCAGGATTATACAAGTCTGATGTCTGCCTGGGTTCACAAGATTCAGTCCCAGAGCCCAGAAGCTCTGCTCCCCCCCTACTGCAGAGCAGAAAAGCTCACTCATCACTTATTTATTCAAATTTAACCAAATTCGAGACTGCACTTCCTTCGGTCTCCAGAAATACGCCGACCAAGTCTGAAGTCGATCAGATGAACCATTGTTGAGATACGTGAAGGACACACATACATACAGACAGACAGACAGACAGAGATTCCTTTATAGTTGGATCAGATGTTGTGAACGCGGCATTATTATACCAGCTGTTCATATGACATTCTCAGCCCCATATTGCACTGCTCAACTGCACTGCGCTTTTTTCCGAAATCATCCAATTTCTTCTGACAAATGTGTCTCATATTAAAACATATCAACAGTAGTGTTTTTATTGATTTGTAGAAAATAATGCAAAAAAAATGCATAGACATACGTAAAACAAAGAAAAGGTACATGTATGTAATGAAACACTGTCTCTTCTTCCACTATGGGTGTAAACAAGGTAGTTTAAATATTACAACAACACAGATAAACCACTCATAACTTCTTTCTTCTCCAACACAGAGCACTACTCTTAATCACCTTTACAAAAATGAAAAAGAGATGCACTATACTTTATAAAGTGGGATACAAAGACAATTTTAGGCAACAAACAAAGACACCTGTATATTTCACAGTGATATTAACACAAATAATCTGTGATGGAAGTGACCTAAGTGAGCCGCGGACCAAATGTGAAGACTTCAAAAATAATGAGAAACACTATCCACTCCCTCAACCATCAAGGAGTCTTTTCACAAAGCACTTAACCCAGAAGTAAGTGGCTATAATGCTGTAAAACTGCAGGGTGTGTGACAGTTTAATGGCTGGAGAGCAGTTACTTAATTTGAATATGAATACCTTACTCTATGTGAGTCTAAAAGTGTAAAACGAATCATCAGGGTAGAAAAAAGTCAGTCCTGGTGGATCAAATTTCTCCCGAATTTGGAAACATTTGAAATATTTCTATGAGCAAAATGTGTTTTGATTGTGTCTGTGAATTGCATGGAAATGTTACCACCAACATACAACTGAAGCCAAGAACAAACTATGTAAAGATGTACTACTTTTCTGCTGCGGTGGGTTGTTTCAGTATACACAATATGGCCAATAGTATGCAGACACGCCTGTCCACATACTTTGGTGTTAAATGTTCTCAGGCTGTTGTTCACGGTTTGCACTAGACTCCGTGTAAATCTGGATACTACAACATACAATGATATTATAAACAATTGTGTACTTCCAAATTTATAGTAGTTTGGTCAAGGCCCTTTCCTGTTTCGTCCTGAAAGTAGATCCACACGCCAAGATGAGCAGTCCAACCTCAGAGCCCAGCTTTACTACTGCTCTTGTGGCTGAATCACAGCAGCCATCATCCAAAATCTCAAAGAAAGCCTGTTTTTATCAGCATATGAATGCCCACAGATTTGAAATGATATGTTGATCAAGTACATATGAGTGTAATGTTCAGTGCCCACATACTTCTGGCCATATAGTGTAGACAGTGGCATCATTTGACAGATGTACATAGATTAACAGTTGTTGACTGGTAGTAAAGTTCAGTACTGAGACATCATTTACATGTTATGGAGGTGGAGAGCAATGAACCCAAATACCTCAAAATAGCTCAGAAATGAACAAACTGGCCTACAGCTAATTTGCCTCCAGGCTATAGCTAATGCTAACCTCTCGAGCAGAGCTTTGAACCAGTGCGCTGTTAGAATGGTTTGTTTATATCTTGTGTTGAGTCGGCGAGTCTACCGATAACAGTAGACGCCAAATTTCTGGTGCAGAGGCGGAAACCCGAAACTACGCACCCCTGGCTCTAGTGGGCCGCAGTTAGGCCGCGCCTTTGTGATGGGATAACGGACGCTCCCATCAGCCAACCAACCTGCGTCACATCGGTCCAAACCCATCAGCCTCCAGGCGGAATACAGCTGGCCCACTTTGGCAATTTGACTGCCGTTACTGGCACAAGCCTCGACTGCTTCTGTGAAGTTGAGTCTGGTTGGTTGCTTTAAGAAGTAGACGTCACCTATGAAAGGAGAGAATCATAAATCATGAGATTGTCATGAGTATTTGGGTTAAAAATTTTTAATCCACTCACATGTTAGTACTGACCCGTAACAGAGGCGGCAAAGCAGAAAACATCGTAGCGCTGAAGGAAGCGGTGTCGTTGTCCGTAGCTACGCAAACCAGGAGCTAAGTCCACACCCCCACATCCATCACGTGGGACTGTGATTGGATACTGCACTGTGCCATCAGCCAACCAGCCAGCGTTACACCAGTCCAGCCCCTCCTCCCACGCTGCGTAGAGCTGCTCAAACGTAGCTAGAGTGGCTTCCTGGTCCTTACATGCTTGTTGGGCCCCCAGGAAGTTGTAATGGTAGCGTCCTTTCTGAGAGTAGTAAGGAAACACCACACCTATGCAGGAAAGATAATTGTGTTATGAGTTTATTATTTGTTTGTGCGGTCATAGACGAAGATAATCTGGCTCCCAACACATATGTAACCTCAGGGAGGCTTTTAATAACCAATATGAGCAGGGGTTATTATTACAGTAAGGAAAAAACCTCTTTCAGTGTTCATATGGGCACTTGATTGTTGTTTTAAGACACACTTGAAAAATTGTGAACCTATCCTTTAACATCGAAGGCTGTTGAGTTGACATCGTGGCTGCTGTAGCATTCTCGGTCAAACTCTGAAGGATATCTCCTGATACACAAATCTGTTTTCAGTTTTCGGATTTTTTTCTCTTAATCTTAGATTTTTTGGTGAAATATTGGATCATTTGAAAATGTATTGAAATGAAACCATGTGAGAAGTTTTGTGGGAAAAATCACTATTTTGTAGAGCAGTTAACAACTCATGGACATCTCAAATGTGACCCCAACTACACACTGATTTTTGTAAGATGTCAAGAGTCAAAAAGGTTGAAAAACAGTAGTTTATTTTCAGAAATGTGTTGTTTGTTATATTATCCATTGTGTCAAATTGTCATCTGAAATATAACTAAGCTGTCACATAAATGTAGGCCTAGTGGAGTAGAAAGTACAATATTTCCTTCTGAAATATAACCTGAAATAGTGGAGTGATAGTATAAAGTAGCATCAAATAGAAATACTCAAGTAAAGTACAAGTACCTAGAAATTGTACTTGAGTAAAGTACTTGAGTAAGTGTACTTAGTTACTTTCCACCACTCCTCACCCCGCAACTCCAGCTCCACTGTCACACTCTCGTCCTCCAGGCCGTCGATCACCTCACAGCGGTATCTGCCCGTGTCGTTGAGATGCAGCTCATTGATCACCAGAGACATGTCCCCCGGTGCTGAGCGGCGCAGGCGGACACGGCCCCTGAAGCTGCCATAGCTGCGGTGCCGGTTTCCCATGGCAACCATCACATCAGTTTCCTTGGCGAAGGCTTCGAGGGAAGCAGGTGCACTGATGGGGTTGGCAGGCAACCAGGACCATTTGACCCGGGTCTTGCGAGGTGTGGAAAGCTCAGGCTCATAGTGGTAGTGACAGGGCAGGATGACACTGCCTCCCCTGGTGGCTGAGACTGAATGCTCCGGGGATTCAACATGGAGACTCACCCCATTGAAGTAGACTAGATGAGATACAAGAAGAGACAGAAATACATGTTACTTTGGAGAGAAGAGAGTTCATCTGACTGGGAATAGAAGCTTAAACCTGCAATAACAGATTTTTAGTAGGTCTTAACCAGTGGTGGACGTATTCAAATCCTTCACACAGCAATGTAAATACTCCATTACAAGAAAAAGTCCAACATGAAAAATACTTAAGTAAAAGTACATCTTGATGTAGTTAAATACATACAAGTATTTTGAGCTTGATGTAGTTAAAGTATTACAGTAAAAGTAGTGGTTTGGTCCCTCTGACTGATATATTATTATATATGACATTATCTCATTAGATTATTAATATTGAATCATCAGTGTTAGAGCAGCATGTTACTGTTGTAGCTGCTGGAGGTGGAGCTAGTTTACACTACTTTATATACAGTTAGTGACCCTTTGGAGAGTCAGGCTCCTCCAAAAGGGTCACCAGTTAAATCTGGTCCTGAATTAATGTACTTAATGACTTTACACCACTGGTCTTAACATCCATAATCCATCATCATTGTTACTGACTCTGCTTGGTTGTCAGTAGTATATAAGTACTGTTAATATGTTAGATAATGGAGTAACAGTGAATAAACAAAGTAACTTTAACATTGTATAGCTCTTAAATGTTATGTTTTATTACAGTGACAGAAACATGGATCTGTTCACTGATAAGTAGATAAAATATGTTGGGTTATCTGAGACTTAGAGTGCTTCAAATGGTCAATATCATACATCTGTTTTTGAAAACAGGTGTACATTTTTTTAGTAAAAGTGTTTGTTTAATTAATAACACTTTATCTACTATATTTACATTTACATCTGTAATGTAGCACAGTAGGATTGGTTGTGCCCATGATTTGGGGACAGGCTGAGACCACTTTAGAAATAAAATAATTGAACTTTTCCTGTTTGTATTCTGTGTAATGCTTCAATCTCATACATGACATTAGGTTTTGTTAAACATGCTCATTATAGTTTGTGTCATGTGTATCATGTGTGTTTTTGTTTGTGTGGTTTGTAAGGTGAATATGCAGAAAAAGTGTGGTTTTATGTAAGTTGTTTTTTGACAGAATAAAACCAAACACACTCGCACAAACACAAATGACCAGCTCGAACAAAAAAAACAACACATCAGTCACAACCACAGTTTGCTTTGATAACCGCACTGACTGTCTGGACCCCATGAATTATAGCTGACATCTCTTCACATCCATGTTACTTGCAGCCAGCTGTGTTATGATGTACACAGATGATGCATGTTGCCCATCTGTGACTCACACTCTCTCTCACTCACACACACACACACACACACACACACACACACACACACACACACACACACACACACACACACACACACACACACACACACACACACACACACACACACACACACACACACACACACACACACACACACAAAGTTGAGGACCTACTCTCTCCATTGCCATTCCCATTGGTGATGTCCTGGTAGTGGAAGCCATTGCTGTACCCGGGGAACCAGCCCTGACCACCGGGCAGCTGCAGGTACAAGCAGACGGCCAGCAGGGGGCGCAGTTGACTTAACATGACGGTATCCTTTGCTGGTCCAAGAATACAGGGGTCTTTATTCAGCACTCCCCTTTAAAAACGACCATAAATACCAGGACGGGGTGCCTGTAAAAACACAGACTATTGGTATAAGTGCCACAGCTAAAATCAAGCCCAAAGTAGTTCAATTACATGTTTAAAAAAAAAAAAAAAGACTCTTTAACTCTTGTTTTTGGGCTTGATCTTTTACTCTCACTTTGGGATAAAAGGTAAATCCAGTGTCGCATACACGTAATGGCTCAGGAGAGACATGATTTTGCTTATGAAGTTAAGATATTTCACAACTGTGAATAGTTTCAGTCACAAAAAACACCCGAGAATCTGTTCATTTTTCTAGACTGTTGCCCCACAAAGCCTTTCATCCTGACAACCAAAAGTTATGGAAATATTTTAAAATGAACTGCACTGTGATGCAATACATGTCAAAGAAAAAAAAAAGTACGACTGTATTTAAATATGTTTTCTTCCAGAGATCAATAATTAGAAAACACATCAGGAATTTACTTCTATTATCTTTAACAATACATAGGTACCCCTCTTTTCTAGTCTCTTAAAATAGCATTTTTAATTACATTTTAATTATACTGACCTTTTAACGCCTTGTGTAGCTATACAAGCCATAGTTAAAGTAAAGTGCTCTCTGTTTACTTCACTGAATATCTCATCGCATTTAGTAAATTCAAGCAGCTCAATCTGGCTAAAAGATGAAATAATCAACACAAAGTTTCCGATAAATCGGCTTGCTGATCGTCTATTTAAATTAAATTAGATTTAAAAAGAAAAAGAAAAAAGTCACTCACAGATAAGCAGCTGCTCGTCCAGCGCGTCTTCACTTCATCCTATCCTCCTCATCCTCTGCTCTTTCTCCGGCTGACCGGACCGTAGAGCGCGCGTGACGTCACGGGGACGAGGCAATCCCCTTTGAAGTGCACGAGACTCCCCCAAAAAAGTGACCTCATCAGACAGTGTGAGACGCACGAGACATTCTGCCGGTGCCAACACTGGTAATGTAGCAATTTATTTATTTAAAAAAAAAAAAAAAAAGATAACCAATGTGTGCCAAAACCTTTACTTGTCCTTGTACTGATACCAATATTGATTCTGACAGAAAACCCATAATCAATATCACCTGTGCCAATATATTTACCTTGCTATTGATAACAATATACTGTCAGGAAAAACACAATAAATATTATTAGTGCTAGATTTATTACTTTTATTACTGCTAATATGACAATAAAGCCATAATCAATATGACTAGTGCCAATATCAATACCTTTACTAGTGCTAATATTAATAAGCCGACCAATACTATTATTGACAGAAAACCTATAATCTATATCACTTCTGCCAGTATCATTACCTATACTATAACTAATATTAATACTGACAGTAAAATCATAATCAATATCACTAGTGCCAATATCATTACTACTGTAAATGTTAATACCAGCATTAATACAGTCAATAAACCATAATCAATAGCATTACTAATAATAATAGCACTACTACCAATACAAATTCTACTAGTACCAATAAATACAAATACAGATACAATACTCCAGTGTCAGTGTGATACCAATAAAAACAACTATTTAATCTGTCCAAAAATGTTAACTATACACAGTATTTCTAGCAGTACAACTCTATTGGAAATATTAGTATTAGCACTAGTATGTATCTTTTTTTAAACACTAAATAGACTCACCCATATTTCCTTTAAGGTTTATTTAAATAAGTGGTATTATCTGCAATATTAAAATGTTAATGTGTAGGTTATTTATTTATTTTTAGGTTATTTAAAACATGTCAGGACTGCTACTGCAGAAAAATACTAACAGTTACCAGTGATTGAATGGCGGCTCATGGATGTGATCTGTTTCTTTTCAAATTGAGGACAACGAGGTTGAGTGTTTGGTATTTCTGTGGGGTAATTTTTGGGGCTTTTGCATTTACATTCTTCAATTAAAAGATAACAGAGCACATAGTTGATATTCTGTAGGCTTAGACTCAACACATTAAACTGCTTAGACTACTTTAGAGCCAATAGATTCATAAAGGATTCAGTATTACCCCATTAAGGAACCTGTCACCATAACAGTGAGACCTTATACCACAATTAAAGACCAAAATAAAAAAGTGAAAACAATTCTGAAGAATGAAATTAGATTCTGAGACTGGTAGCTTTTTAAAGTGACCTCCTCCCTGTCCAATATAAGAACAAAGCTAAAGATAAAGATAACAGTAAAACTATTACAAACACCAGCACAGGTGGACCATATCGACCCATCTTGCACACAGATGCAACCTGAATTCTGTTTGCATCATTGTTGAAAACTAATGGGGGTCAGGTCAGCTCGGTCAAGCCCTTCCTTGACCCCGTCTCATCCCTGTAAAAATGTGGCCAAACCTAACAGAAAACCTCATCTGGACCTGAAATGGTGGTGAAATAACAAATAAAAGCTGCCAGCACATTCTTTATTCAGGTTACAAAGTGCAAATATGCAAGTTAAACATGCTGCGGCTCTACGTGGGCATGTTTTATGCAAACAGTGATCATGTGGCGAATTTACTGGGCTTAAATCCATTAAAAAGGCAAAGGAAAAGCATCATTAACAGTTTACAATGCAGGTGCATTTTGAAGCTTTTTTTTTGGTCTTGATGACGCAACCCAGCGTGACCTGACTCTGACCCCTCTCACCAAGCACTTTATTAGGACCATATAATAACATATAATTTAATCTAATACATATATCTACTTTAAAAAGCTTTTACATCTTATTTAATATTGAAATTTATATTGAAAAGTGTTCCTAATCTTTTGCCTCCCTGTTGAATGGTAATGGTGTGGACAAAATATTAGAAACACCTTTTCATAATGCTATCCAGGACACCACCACCACCCACTACGACCTTAATAATAAACATAAAATAGAATTATCACCTTTCTGGCAACATCAACAAAAACTGAAAACATATAAGCTTCATAAAAGTAGATTTTATGGCAGAGCTGTTGTATTGGATTGCGTTAGGTTACACAGGTGTTCCTAATAAAGTGCTTGGTAAGTGTATATAAATCAGGGGTAAAAACATCATCTTTATTTCTCTGATTTATTACTGTAAGACGTCTTAAATTGAAGTCACTTAAATCCCCACAATGTGTAATGTTGTTTGATTCAGAAACCAAGAAAGCCTTTGAGGACATCGTATTTACTACTCCAATAACTGTCAGTTATATAACAGGTTTATTCAAAACATTGTCATGTGTTAAGTATTAAAAGTCAACCAGTCTTTTGGCTTTCCAGGCATCAGTATTGTTCAAGGCTACCAGCTTCTGTATTCCTGGTATGTTGGGGCTGACTGAGCACATTTCATGCCTCTGTTTTGCTACGTCCTCAAGTAACACAGCAAATATTGCCACACAAGATCATATTTCAGCCATTAACGGAAATAATAGCAGCCATTGTGGAGAGCAAGAGCAATTCCAGTTCTCCGCTGGGCCCTGGAGAATGTGTTGCTGCTGCGCCGCCGCCCAAATATCTGAGTGAAGGCTGGTGATCACAGTGCAGATGGAGGCTGCCCTCCTGACACAGACGCATAGTGTCAGACATATTGTTGTCTGTCACGACGTTGCCACAGCGCTGCAGAGTATCCCAAACAGAAAGTCTTGAGTCATGCACGCAACGCTTTCCTCTGTGGTCAGCACTCTGCAGTCACTGATGTTTATCTGGTGACTTGACTGACAACCAGCCGACATAACAGAAACCCAAAACGACAAGCCTTTCAGGCGCGGGGGGTGTGGTGGTGATGGGTTTGGGGATGTTGAGGAAAAAGCTGCCCTAAGCCCTCGGAAGACTACCAGGATGTAAAGGGTTTTATTATAGATCGAGGCTGCGAGGCTGGTGGGTGAACATACTGATCAAATAACTACACATAACAACTTTTTTTGTTGTTGTTTTTTTACCACATTCCCAATATCATATTCTTCATTTTTGAAACATGGAGTTGCATTAATCCAAAAAGTGATTCCAGTGTAAGAAGACTCTACAGCCACATACTCACAATGGCAATGCTAACATGCTAATGTTTAGCAGGTATGTGTTTAGCATGTGTATTCTTGTTCAGTGTGTTAGCATGCTAACAGTTAGTGCTAATTATCACTGAACATAAAGTCCAGCTAAGACTGATGGTTTTGAGGGTATTTGGTTATAAAACAAGGACAGACAAAATTGTATTTCTGATCCCGATTAACACTTTAGAGCAGGGGTGTGAAACATACACAGGCCAGAACCGGCCCGCCAAGAGGCCATCTTGAGATCAAATTGGGCTGTATGTGGCCCTTGAACAAAAATGAGTTTGACACTCCTGCTGTAGAGGATCATTGAAGTGATAATTCATCCTAAAGTGGACACAAAAGCTTTTACCAAATTTCATCACTCCTTCTAACAGTTGTTAAGACAGTTGTTGACCTCACTGTGGCGTTAGAAGAAAGCCAGATTATCACCAAAGTCATTATGATTCATCCTGATGGGGAACATAAATATATGTACCAAGTTTTATGGCAATCCATCCAACAGCTATGAAGACGAAAAGTCGAAAGATCAGATAATGAAGGCTTCATCCTCTGGAACCATGAACGTCATAAGCAATCGAGTAAATGTTGAATTTGAGTAAATATTTGAATGGTTAAATTAAAAAAACGTTGACCTGGTGTTGGTGCTACAGGAAAAATAATCCCCAGAGTTTATCATCTGAGGACAATGAATGCCTGTACCTAACTGCATAGATATTTCAGTGTAGACAACAGGGGTTGATACACATTTTTGCTAACGTGGGTAAAAACTGTGAAGTAGTAAATGAGCACAAACGAAAGTTGAGCCATTCTCTGCCTCTCTTGTTTTACTCAAAGGCATTCCAACTTCAGCTTGAGTTTACGTGACCTTGCAAAAAAGTCTAACTACATTAATGTCACAGTCACGGCTAAAAAAAAACGATAATCATCTAATGGCAGCAATCCCAGATCCGGATCAACACCAACATCTCATCAGCCGTGATTTGCCCAAAGCTCTCTGAACTCATGAAAGTTAACCCATAGTGTCCAATCCCATAGTATTGTTCCTCTTTCCCTCTTCTTCATTTCTTTCTTTATTTCTTTCTACCCACAAATCCAAAATACCGACACCCACAATAGCCAGAGCTATGAGGTCTGCTGAAACTCCTCCAACTACAAATATCAACAAATATTTCTATTGTGTTCTTCCAGACAGACGCGCAGGGTGTTGATATTCAGATGATGAGACAGTGTCATGTTATATTCATTTTATTGGTTCGTGTCATGAAACAGAACCGTTATTATCACAAATGTCACGCGGAGATGATGTTGAATTTACTTACTATGCCGAAAACCACCTCTGGTTTTAAGTCTGTACGAAGGTTTTGCATATTTGCGTCTTCACTCATCATCATCGACGTGGAATTTCATGAATCTCAAGCTTATTATTTGGTTAAACCCTTCATGTTCACTCCCACCTCTCTCTCCACCACTTCCCTTCACTTTTCTCATTACCATCTAAAATATGTGCTTTGAAAATAAATATTTATGAAGGGTAAAAAAAAGAAGGAAAAAAAGGGTTTGCTTCCTTGCCTAAGATTTTCTTTTTAAACTGTAAAGCAGCAGGAGTCTACAGACGTGCTGGCAGTGCTGTGAGTCTTTATGCACAGAGGTGCTTTGAGCTAAATGCTAACAGGCTGGTGTTTAGTAGGTAGCTTGTAATGTTCACCATCTGAATTTGGCATGTAAGCATTTGCTAATTAGCTGATGTGTTTGGTCATAAACATTTTTTAAAAAGCATTGGACAAATGGTGGCAGTAGATGAAAAGTCAGTATATAAACCTTCATGGTGATCCATCCAATAGATCACATAAAACTCCATGTGTGCCTCATTGGTGCTGTTTTCTGTACTAACAAAGCATTTATTTTAACCCTCACATAGTGTTCAGGTTTAAATTTCATTTAAGGGCTGTGAAAACACCCAATACTCATTTCCTTTAGGTGTACTTTTCCTAATGTGACCCTGAATATACAAAAATGGAGATAAAACGCATCATTTAAAAAAAAAAAAATGTGTGCAGCTTATACAAATTTTCGTGTATGAAAATGTCAAAATATGGCTTGTTTTTATCACAAAATTCAAAAATCACAATTCAAACATGTTGCTGTATTCTTTCGATTCTATAAAATGTTCTCCTGAGTCGTGAGTTTAAATGTCTTTTTTTTACCATAAATAAATAGAATATGACTGATGGGAAAAATGTAAATTGGTGTAGAGACTGATTATGAGTCAGAATATGAACAGTATGTGAGGGTTAAATTAGTGCTTAATACAGTGGAGGTGAATGGGTAATCCACAGATCACACTTAAAGTCATGGGGAAGAAATAACCATTTTTCTACAATACCCTGCTGTCCACAGTGAGGATTATTCACCTCCTCTGTTTTGGGATGGAGGCAGAAATCACAGAAACGGCGTGAAAACTTAGACAAGCTGGAACAGGAAAAGTCAGAGGATCACCAAGCATCACTAGGATTCTTCCTCCAGGCACCGAGAAATATCTGCACCACATCTTCCAATAGTTGTAAAGACATGTCACCAAAAACTAAAAACTGTCAACCTGATGTTAGCGCAACAGGAAACATCATTAGAATTCATCCTCTGGAGACCATTAATGTCTGATAATGATCACTAATGAAAATAATTTGTTCGTCGCAGCCCTACTTTGGTCCAGACTGAAATATCTCAACAATTTTATCATTTATTTATTTTGTGACAGCCACATGACCTCTGACCTAATTTCTTATTTGTTGCTTGGGATCTGGGATGTGGCTCATTAGGAGAGATGGTCAACACCTGAATTGGCGTGGATGCTCCTTTATAATTAGAGCTCTGAGTTGCTGGGTTTGTTTGAGCTTTGGTTATTTAGATTTTTGTTTTATCTTACATTTACACACATTCACACACAACCATACATTAGAAACATTACTGATGAACTGATAAACATACTTAATTTAGTTATGTTTCCTAGTTTAAAAGGTCATGTGTGGGTCCATCTTGTGTCCTCCTTTAAATCTTAAATCTTCACATTTGAAAATCTACATCAAGCAAATATTAATAATTAAAACAATTATCATCAATTTTCTGTTGATCAACTATCGATTATTTGACTAAATGTTGCAGCTTTAGACCAAAGAGGTGGATCAAACAACCCACCAACAATGAGGTCCCTGCTACTATGAAAAAAATCAGCTTCAACTGTGTCTCAAGGTTACAATCGTAGTTTTTTAAGAGGCTCATTATTCTCCTGATAATTTTTGGTGAGAAAATAAGTGTTGGAATTTGGAAAACTGGAAAAAAGAAAGAAATGCATTGTACCTTTCATACCACAAATATGCAATACTTGATTTATGGATTTCAGTTGAGCAGTAAAGGTTGCTCTATTCCCAAATTAAATTAAACTTCATAAAGATTTTAAGAGGAAGCATAATGACTCAATAAAACAAGCTCCTAAAATGCTGAAACCTCCCCTCAACTGTCTGTGTGACTGAAGCCCCCCGCTCTCAGCCGTGTCCCCTCCCCATGTGTGTCTCTAAGGCATTATCTCACACAGTGTTTGAAGAGACCAGATCAGTGCTCTTCCCAAAAGCTCACAGATGAAAGGTTTTGGCCTGGGGCCCCAAATACCAGCAGGCCCTGTGAACTCCTGGGTGACTGCAGCAGCGTCGGAGCGAGGGGTGTAATTTCTGCAAGTTTTCAACATTCGGGGCCCAGAGAGGCATGGAGAAAGAGAGAGAGAGAGAGTGTGTGTCCACTGGAGCCCAAAGAGAGAGAAACAACATGAAAGAAGACATTGACTGTGTGTGTTTACATTGGTTTTGATTGAAGAGCCGAGCAGCTGATGGTGTCAGTATGTGCGGCCAAACGCTGTCATTAACAGAGACAGTGTGTGACCGTGCATACTGCAGTCACACCTTTACTCAGTGTGTGTGTGTGTGTGTGTGTGTGTGTGTGTGTGTGTGTGTGTGTGTGTGTGTGTGTGTGTGTGTGTGTGTGTGTGTGTGTGTGCTTTGGTTAAATCTTGGGGCATGAATTGGAATTGGTTATGATTAAGGTTGGGGTCAAGGTTTTAGGTTAGCCTGTAAACGATGAATGGAAATCAATGCAATGACCTAACAAGGACAAGCTTGTGTGTGTGTGTGTGTGTGTGTGTGTGTGTGTGTGTGTGTGTGTGTGTGTGTGTGTGTGTGTGTGTGTGTGTGTGTGTGTGTGTGTGTGTGTGTGTGTGTGTGGTTAAATCTTGGGGGCATGAATTGTTCATGGTTAAGGTTTTAGGTTAGCCTGGATGAATGGAAATCAATGCAATGACCTAACAAGGACAAGCTTTTATGTGTGTGTGTGTGTGTGTGTGTGTGTACTTTAAGTGTGACTGAAGTGATTAGAGAGGAAGGCTTCAATAAAAGGCCGACAGGACAGTGAACTGCAGGGCTTCTGGGTGACACTTTCCAACTGGATTAAAAGATAGAGGTTTAAAATGAGCTGTAATAAAAAATTAAACACTACAATTATCCATCTTTTTGTTACTCGGTGACGTAAGTTTAGCACCAACCGAGCATTCAAAATGCCAAATAACGGGTGTAGTCATGACGTCACGATTTAAAACCACTCATCACCGGTCAAATCAACAGTTTTAAACATTTATTTAAGGAGAAATAACATGTTTTTCGCCTGTTTACGTGACGTGTTTGGAGATGTCTGTAGTCTGTGGTGGTACCTGATCTAAAAATAAGCTTCCAGTTGTTTTCCAAGAGTGGATCCTTCCTGTTCAAACCCGCTGAGGTGCCTCCAGTTTCCTGTCTGCTTTGGCCCCGTGCCTCCATCCATCCCTGGTCAGTTATCATACCGGGAAACCAGAGAGAGAGAGAGACAGAGAGAGAGAGAGAGGGGGAGAAGCCCGGCCAGCACAGAGCTGACGGAGGAGATCAAATTCACAACATTTACAAAAAGACGATTCTGGGAGAGATTTGAAGTTTACACAAAACATGTTAGTCAGTGTCTTCTTTCAGGTGTAACAGGTTTTGTATTTAATGATTCAGTTCGGTTTGGATAAAATTAATTAAAACCTCAAACTCTGGTAATGAAGAAACTTTCTGCCAAGTGAACTAAAAGTGTCACTTGTGGTTGTTTTCATTTTTTTTATGATCTTGTAGCTCTTTAGGCCTTTAATACCAGACCACTTTTCAATTCTATTTAAGGGTGTGGACTTTCTCACAGGGTCTGAGAAATAAATATAAAGTGTTTAATTGCAAAACAGACGTATGAAGCTAGATATACATTTGGTACAAAGAATGATGATTTACTTACTAATTACAATACAAAATATAGCTATTTGAATCCTCTAAAATCTTACATTTTGTTAACAAGTAGATAAACTATTTCTAAACAAGTTAAAAAAGGTGCTTTACAGGTGCACACAGAATATACGAGTATAAGAGTAAAGAATTCCAACTAGTGGATAAACAGACAATGTATAAAAAGAACATAAAACTATTAGAGTGGAAATGTTGTAAGTGGGTTTTTAATAACTAAATGAATCTTATTGATTTTATTATTTAGTAATATGTAGGGACTTAAATAATTGCCCATCCAGTTGTCTCATATAAATGTATGTAAGGATGTAAAGTATGAGTCCTTTTTCAATTGATTTTTAGGGAAGCAACAAATTAAGATTATTAAAAATGATTCAAGGGTCACCTAATTAAAGCAAAATCTGTCAGTTTTAAAAGATGCATAAAAGCAATAATGCTGCATTAGAGAAGTACGCTTGGTACAAAGTGGAACCCAACCATGAGAAACGAGTGTATTTTAAAAGGAGCAATATATAGAAGTAATCATCTCTCAGCTGTTCCTAAAAATCACTGAGACCTTCCTCTTCAAAGTGTTGCAGAGGAAAGCCAATAAGGGGAAGACATGATGGAGATTTGGAGGTTTTTATTAAAAGGGGGCCACAGAGGAGAAAGCCGTCATTAGATCCTTCAGAGGGAAAACAGCTGGTGTGTTAGTGTGTGGGGCTGGTTGTAAGTAGATACACTGACATGATAACTACCTGCTGTTTACTAATTCAGCAGGTTAGATGAAGTAACGTGGTTCAAATTCATATATTTTACCAAAACACCACACAAACATTAATCCACGAGTGCTGAAAGGCAGAATTTAACCTTCACATAGTGTCACAGCATGAGTGTATTTTCATGATTATGTGGTGCAGAGAGAGATTTTACCTCTTTAGTGTGACCTTCACAGACTAATGAGACCGTAGAAGGGGGACGCGCCCTCCACGGGTGAAGATACCTTTAGGAAGATTGTATATAAAGAGAGATTAGGTTCCCCCGAGGGGTGTTGAAATGCTAAACAGGCAAAAAACGACCCTCTCTTAGTGCTTTTGTGGTCTTTTGATCTTCCACCTTTTTAAATGGAAAACAGCTCAAATGAATTCAACATTATTATAATAAATATATATCATGAATATTCCACCCCAGTATCATCACGTGCAATTCAAAGCATTTGGAGTCAATTACAAATGTAGGGTTTTTTTATTTATTTCTTTATTTATTCTTCATTTTAAAAGATACAAAGGCCAAACAAAGGATTCCTCTTAGAAACACATTACTGGAATAAAAAAAAGGAAAAAAAAAAAAAGGCTTCAAATCCAGTCAAAAAAGTCTATGAGGTCAACAGTCAGTATAGCAAGAACTCATATAATACCGTAAAAACACATCAATATCATCAATTATTTATGTATGTTTTAATTAACTCAATCATAGAAAACCTGAACAGCTGGGAAACAATATATATCTACAATAACTTGAATGTTGATGAACACTTTTAACAAAAAAAAAAGAAACAAAAAAAGAGTTTAACTTAAACTGAGCGTCACTAGTCGATAAAATGCATGCAGACTCGGATAAACGAGGGTGACTTCTTGCGGACTCGTCTGCAACAATAATAAATATTGTACAGTGTTTGACACCAACACCCATCACCGACCTCTTAAGTGGCACTGCTGCACCCCTCGTGCATGTTTTAAAAAGAAATCTTGCCCCCTTACACTTGAATTTAATATTCATTGTTATCAAAACTAAACAGTATATTATTGCACAAGCCCATAATTCATAATTCATGGGGGGGTGAAAGGGAGGGGGGGGGGGTTGGAAAGGTTGTTTTTTTTTTAATACTGTGACGGGGGTGCGGCAGAAGCAGATGATGTGGCGGCTCGTTGTCACATGTCCAGTGGAACCGTAGAAAATCAGTTTTAATTTGGTTTCTCTCTCACGGTCTTATCAGTGGGGCCGCAGCTTTCAACTGGAGGCGTAAAATGTTGGACCCAAAAATAAAAATAGACGGTCTGCAGCGAACGTTAACGTCTAACTCACAACCCAGTACTAAAAGTATTCTATATATATATATTTATGTGTGTGTGTGTCGCCTTTTTTTCAAACACTAAACAACCAAAGCAGAACTCTTGTTTAATCTAAGAAAAAGAAACTTTTCTTTTTTTAATTATTTTTTTTACCTCTACATGTGATGATGTTGAATATGTTTAATGTTTACTGTTTGTTCTTCAATGCACAAATACTGTTCCTTTTCATTTTTTTAGCTTTTTTTTTGGTTTTCAGATATTTTCAAAATGTCAAAACACAAACACCAAAGTGCCATAATAATTAAATAGTGAAACTGGGTGAACACAACTAGAAGCACAGCCGAGTGAGTGTCATTACATTTTGTCGCGCGCATTTAAGCATTTCAGTAGCATTTCATTTATACCAGGAGCAGATCTGCTGTGACCTGAGACGATAACATCCATCATTAACGCAGCCTACACACTACAGCCCATCACTAATAAATGCATTCGCACCATAAACTGCCTCTCGGAGCACGTTCAAGTTTTTTAGTCTAAAGTCTTGTATTATTATTATATAGATTTAATACTGTCATTCTGGCAAAAAACACGTGTGTGTGTGATGTATGATACGCTGATAGCAGTTTGTCATACCGACGATAAAGAAGAAAATGGATTTACAGATGTGAAGAATCGCAGAGATGCTGAGACGTATGTCAACAGTGTTCCTTCCATAATCACTCGACTTCAAACGGCCTGTAAATGACGAGACTAATTAACTAAATATTAAGCTTAAACGTGAATTTTTTTTATAAATGATGCACATGTGCTGTAGCAGCCAATAACATGAAAAACCGTATAAAGCGCCACATGTAAAAATATATAATATGATCATGTTGATATCTTGATAATTTAATACGTCAGAAACTAAAAAACATGTTTTGCCAAAAGGTGAAATAAGTTTGTAACTTTAGACTTTAAAAACATGACTTGTTGAGTAGGGCGTCTGTGTTTTTCGGGTAATGACAACTGTGTGTGTAAATCTCAGTCAACAGCTCATCGTTCGTTTCCTCAAGAGCAATAAAAGCGCCTCTTTTCATTCTGACTGAGCGACGATCTCCAGCTCTTTTCGTCCTTTGTTTTTAACATCCTGTCTGTCAGTGAGGGCGTGTCTCCTCAGGCTTTGAGCTCACATCTGTTTGGCCGCTAAACTGACGGGACTGTGATGATTCATTGAAAGATTATGTCACACATGAAATGACAGATGTACTGTGTTTGAGTCCTCTTTGTGTCTGCATGACTTGGCCATAAACTACTTTTTTCATAATTAAAGCCACAGAAACGAAATGACCTGACTCTGATTTGGCGAAACAACAACAAAAAAAAAGCTTGTGTAGCGTTTCAGTAAAGTTAAGGATTTGTGGAAAATTGGGGATTTTCCTCTCTGTTATTGGCTGCTGCACATATAATGTAAGTTTCACTTTTACTGAAGTGAACGCTGTGTTTACTCCTTACAGTGTGCAGCTCAAACAAACACACTGTAGGAATCATGTACTGAATGAAACCACTGCAAGGGAACACTGAAAGTACTGCACCTCACACAGTGGGACACCTTGAGGTTTTATTTTTAGTTTAGTTATTTTTCCACAACAAACAGAAAAACTACTTCAAAATTGGCTGCAAATTGTTTTTTTTAGCTATCTTGTAAATACATGACTTTAAGCAGCTTATAAAGATTCACTTTTTTGATGAAGAAAAATGAAATCAACCACGAGTATTGATGTCGTCTTTAAAGATAAAATATATTCTGTGTGTTCTGTGTGTGTCTCGAGGGGAGATGAAGGGTTTGGTTATAGGACGTGTGAAGCTGTGTAGAGGAGCTTATGTACATCACCAGCCATGGGTCTTGGAGGTTTGACGTTCCAGGTAGAGCTGATCTAGGATCAGAGTTTAGGCAGCACCAACTGATACAGCAGCAGTCCTGTTACCCCTGACCTCTGACACAGGGAGGAGGGATTCACCAACTGTGGTTTAGCCAGCAGGTGGGAAAAGATCTGACCCCAACTCTGCTTAGTTAAACAGAAGATATGCTGCCCGTTTGTATTTATTTATTTCTTGAAGTGATCTCTCATCTGGTTCAGGTAGATGAGATGAGAGATCAGTTCAGGAAATTAATAAAGCGAGGACACAAATGACTTTAACCCAGTTATTGCCCTGGTAACAGTGGTCAGGGGGAACACGTCCCACCTCCAACCAGCAAGGGTTTGGGTGGCGGTGTGCTACTCTGGTGTTTGCTGCCCCCTAGGGCTGAGAGCAAGGCAGTGCAGGTGTGGCTCAGGAGGAGGAGGAGAGGGAGGGAAAGAAGAGGAGGAGGGAAGGGGGGAGGAGGTAGAGAGAGGAGGAGGAGGAGGTGGAGGTGGGGGAGGTGCATTAAGGGTGGCGCTACTCGGCACAGCCCAGAAGCTCAATTCGCAGGGTGATGCGCTCGTGCCACTCCCACGGCAGGATGCGGACGTATCGGCCGTAGAACGGCGGCTCAAAGATGTTCTTTTTGTGGACGTTGTTGTCGCTGTTGCCTGGAAAAATCTGAACAGAGGAGGACAGTCAGTTAAATATCATCATCATCATCATCATCATCATCATCATCATCATCACCATCATCACCATCATCATCATAGCTGATGTTAAACTGACAATCACATACTCTAAGACTCTATTTTTTGTGTTAAACTTTTAAGAAAAAAACACATAAGGATGTTTTTTTCAAAATGTAACTTTGATTGTTGCTTATTTAAATGTGAATATTTAGACATACTTAAAACTGAAACAAGTTTCTGTTAACTTGTTCATATTTCCTTTGAGTTCATCTGGTATGTGATTAACTTTTGTAAAACACTTTTTTTTCATCTTCAAAGCACATTTAATAACATAATGGCATAGAATTTTTTTTAAAAGAACACTATTTTGGCAGTGCATATTTTGGGAATGATTTTCTCTGGATGTCAGATGATGGTCAAGTACAGTGTGACAATGTGCATTATTTTATGAATATACTTCACACACATTAAAATGTAAATTACACACCCATGAAAGGCCTAATTATATTTGTCGTGACGCAGGAGAAATAATGTACAGGATGGAAGAACCTTGGCAATCATTATCCCAGAAAAGACTCTAGTCAGAAACTAAAGTTAAAAAGATACTTCGTTCTGTCAGTGCTTCACATCCTTGATTTAATGACTTAATTTTGTTTTACACTTGAGCAAATCTGGTGAGTTAAGATACTGAGAGGAGCCATTGTGAATGCACACTGTGAGCTAATCAAGCCCAGTGTCAAAGTAATTGGTACCAGGTGTGTAGACGAGTATGTCAGAGACAAACCGACCACTGAAGCCTGTAGTCTTTACAGAAGTTATTCATCAAGACGTTATTTACTCTACACCAACAATTACTCTTATTATAATACATATCTTTTATTTTATGGTGTAATTTCCTATCAGATGTATTTTTGCTCATTTAATTGCCTTCATGCATTTGTTCAGTTTAGTTTTGCAACATGTGCTTGACTAACCTTGTCTGTCTTTGTGGTCTCATCCTTCACTATGGTCCAGAACTTCCCGTCATCGCTGTGAGCCATTTTGAAGGCTGTGACAAACTGGATGGAGCCGAAGTCTTTGGCCCCCTGTGTGATGATTCCTGTGACCTTCTTGGGAGACTGCAGGTCCACCTGAGCAGGAAAAAAAAAACTTTACTTTAGGAAATGTTTGAATTGCTCTTTTTATTGCTGTGCAAATTGATTTTATTCTTTTACTGTTTTACTTCTGAGCATTTTATTTTATTGTTTTGTTATTTTATTTACCATGATCTATTATTTCCATGCCTCTGTCTTTTTATCTCTGTGCTCTTCATTGCTTACTTTGTCTTCCTTGTTTGGTTATATTTCTTCTGTAAAGCACTTTGTAACTTTGTTATGAAAAGTGCTATATAATTATTATATACTTTAAAAGCTCAGCGGTGGAGAAACTGGAAAAACAATGTTGCTTTCATGGCTTCATCGCCTACCTGCAGCCACTCAGATCTGTTGTTGGTGGCGGCAGTCCAGGCGTTGGTCTTGCCCTGTTTGTCCAGACGGGCGTAGTGAGGGTGCCAGGTGAAGGCCTCGATGCCCCAGGTGCGGAAGGTGCTGGAGGCCGTGATCTGGCGGTTAGACACCAACCGGGACTTCATGCCCATCGGCTCTGAACAACCTGAAGTGTTTGAATACACTGTGAAGGTGAGACCAGGCGGAGAACGAGAGGAAGAGACAGAAGAAAGAGGAATGGAAAGAAAGAGAGAAAGTATGATAGACAGGGGATGGGCAGGAAGCAGCGCATGCCAGCAAGTGATGTGAAGCAGCAAAAAAACGAACATCCGGAGCGATGAATGATGGGGGAGGATGAGAGAAGCAGACACATGCGGGAATCTGAAGCCATGGATGTGCAGATTTGAGATGAGCTGAGCCGACATGACTTTCGTTTCTACCAGCTGGGTTCAAAATCGATCAAACCTCTACCAAAGTTTGCCGTTTATCCTCTACGTCATTTCACACATGCAGTACGAGCAGAGTGCGAGCCAGGCTGTAACAGACTCGGTTACTGAGAATGGATGAGTGCAGCAGCTGAGCAGCATGCAGGTCAGAAGAACAGTGGGGAAAAAAAATGCACGAAGAGATTTCGAAACTTAAACTTAACTGCGGCTGTCCAGCAGCACTTAGCTATTCATGCAACATTCATCCTCATTATCATTACATAATTTCACACTAAAGTTCCTTCACTAAATTAAATTGAGGTAGTCAGAGCAAATTAAAGCAGAACAGAGGTTTCTTATCTTGACAATACAATCTGCTTTCTTCTTCATTAAATTATAACACAGTGGCATATCCCTATTTAACAAAATGCTGCATAATGCTAAATTGTTATCATGCTACATCAAAATACGTCAATGATCTGAATTTTGGACAGACCAATTTCTTATTGCGCATTTTCCACTGACGTATGTTTTCTATTTAGCAGGGAAAAAAAAGTTTCTGTATGACTGACAAAGAACCAAAACTCAGGCAAGTTGTGATTTGAAGCTTAAATGACTCCAGAAAAACAAAACAAGCGACAAATATAGCGTTTTTTGCACTCATGCAGAAACTGGGAAGCATGACTGATGGGAGAAGAGAGACACTGACATGATAAATGAGAGTCAAAAAATCCCACAGTGTAATGAGGGCAGCGAGATCCAAAACGAGCCAGTGGATTGCGTTAAAAGCGGCAGTAAGATGACAAACAGCCAGAAGACTTGAAAGAACCAAGTATTACGTTAGCCTGCTGGAGTAACTATCGTATGAATATAAACACAGTAAAAATCTCTGAAATCTGATGGTGTGCCTGCCAATATTACCATAGCTAATTTTGACCATATGGTTTTTGACAAAATGCTGTAGTTTGATCATCTTGGAATCAAACAGTGTGCATCTGCATTCAAAGTTACTGTGGTGATGCAATCTTCTGGGTAACATCCTTTGAAATGTGATCAAATGTGGAGCTGAAAATAATTAGTGAGGAAACATATGAGCTACACGCTGGATAAATAAAGGCTGTTGGATGACATTTACTTCCCTGTCTGGTAACAGTTTGTCCCACCTGGAGTTCAGATGTTTTCAAATGTGAAACACTTGTTCCAGTCCCAGTTAACTGAAAACCCAAACTGTGTGAATGTACATGCAGCTGGAGTGTGTTGCGTGTGTTCGCTGTGTGAGTTTACCGTTGAGCTCACAGCCGACCAGCTCCATGCGCAGAGTGCAGGCCTTGCGACACACTACAGGGATGATGCGGATGTGCTGAGCAATGATTGGAGGGTCAAACAGGTTGGTCTTGGTACCGTCGTTATCGACATTTCCCGCAAATACCTGAGAAAAAAAGGAGGAAAGAGATTGAAAATTGAGTCAAGTATATTGTTTGTTAGTTTTAGAAACCATAAGTAACTATAATAATTCATATTTAATGGTGGTTTTAATGCAGACAACATTAAAACACCTCTTGAAGAATTAAAGCTATTTGCATTCCTTTTTCTAGCAAAGTTTAATAATACAAACATGAACTCTCCTTGTATAATAAAGACCAAAACATAAAACTTTGTTTCTTTAAAGTTTAAAAATAAAAAGCATAATCTGTCTCTCGGTTTTACGACAGGTGCAGTTACAGATACTTGATTTGTTTGTGTAGAAAGGTTACTGTGCCCTCTAGTGGTTCATTTCTACCTTTTGTAAACAGATAGTGACCTGTTTGTGTGTATGGCTTCATTTTCAGGGACACACACTTGACTTATGACCAGCTGATTGGGAAATCTCCGTATTCGACTGGGGATGAAAACTGAGAGCCCAATTGGTAAAACGCTGATTTTTCAGAGGTTAATGTAAGGGTAAGTCTCCAGGAAATGAATGTAAGTCTATGCAGACACAACAAAAGTGACCTAAGTAAATCTGTCTGTGTGTGTATTAAGGTTGATGTGTCTGAAGTGCCACATCTTTGAATAAGGCAGGCTTGTGGGCTCTGGTGCTCTGTTATTTGCTGCATTGTGTTTTTCTCACATGGTCCTTCCTCTCTCCTTCAGTTCTGTACACGGTGTATATCTTGCCATCCAGGCTGGATGCCACCTTAAAGGCCTTGATGAATTCAGCGGTCCCCATGCGACTGGCACCCTGTGTCACGATACCTGTGAAGCGCATCTTCCTCTGCAGGTTGAGCTGGAATAGTGGGAAAAAATATGAAACATGAGTTAATTAATTAAAGTTTCTTTTCAAAGAGAACTTCAACTGAAATGTCAAGTGTTGTAAAAATCAATGCAGGTAATGTCAAGATGGTAAATAGTTGTCAAAATATTAAAAACTGTGTGAAACTAAACAGTAAAGATAACAAATTCATCCATTTGATACTTGTGTGACTGGCTGCATGAACATTTCGGGGTCCAGGATCTTAAGACTTAAAATAACTGCAGGCAGCTAAACATCTCCATATGCCTACTTAATGTATCAGCCTCGATCTCTGTTAATGTATCAGTGGTCTCACCTGGATCCAAGGGTTCCTGTCATGTGCTGCAGCGCTCCAGGCATTGACCAGTCCCTTGTGGTTGAGGCGTGCAAGCTCAGGGCCCCAGCGCTGCAGGCCAAGCAGGCTGTAGCGGACCGAGGAGGCTGAGATCTGGGACTCAGCGATGCCCCCTCCCTCCATGCCGAGTAAGGAAATACAGCCTGTGAAGGAGAGGTAAAGGGGTAGGTTTAGACATCAGCATTATTTTTCAGCTCAACCTGAAATTCAGCTACTCTTAAGTGTAATTCCAATAACTATTACACTATGTCTGTAGAGAAGACGTACAGTTACACAATTATATTATAATACTGAAGCTAATAAGAAGTGTGTGAGTGTATGGTCACATACATAGAAATGTAATCAAAAGTCTAATACACATTAAATCGAAGCACCCATGCTCAACCTTCACTGAGCTGTGTAAACCATTAAATCATTACGAATGCAGAGCTTTGATTCCAAGTAAATTGATACAAGTAAATATTGATTCTTCATTTGAGCAGTGTCTATATGCTGCCTATTGATCATCCTGAAACCAAACAGTTTGGCTTCCTTCCCGGTACCCGTTAACTTTAATGTGTCCCTTCAGTGGTACTTCCTTCCATTGATTCATTTTGCTCTCTGAGGGAATGTAACAGTGTAGAAATACGGGAAACACAAAAACACACTCAAAATGAAAGTACCAAAGTATATTTTCTTTAAAAAGGACATCAATCTGGCCCTCATGTTAAAGCATTTTGTAATGTGGAGTGCTTTTACGGTCACACTTACGCAGTTGGCAATGTTTGCCCACATAAGGGGAAGGACAGTGGCATTTAAAGTCTCCCTCCAGGTCCCTGCAGGTGCCTCCGTTCTCACATGGCTGGCCAGCGCAGTCATTCACATCTACAGAGAGAAAAAACACACATCGTTACTCACTACCAACAGCTTGCTTTGTTGACTGTTATCAGCCAGTCTGAAAGCCGACGACGGATAGAAGGTGTGAGTGGATTACACATCATGCTTGTTGAGAGTCAAGTTTTGATTTTTCTTCAACTGTTTCACACTGAGGTTAGTCGAAGCCATGCTAACAGGACTGGAACTGTAGCAGAGAGAAGGTAAACTAGAGGAGTCTGTGTTTTATCGTTAGTTTGACTTCCTCGAAGCAACAGTGGTGATTCTTTATAAAGTGGACAGTGTGAATAATAACTACTGTCAGTGTGGCCTTGATTAAAATATGTGGAGTTAAACAATCAGTTGCGCCAGACCATCTGGTGGTCAGGATGTTGAGTATATATCCTGGGGAAGTCCCAGAAGTATTCACAAAAATATCAAACACACAACCTTAAAGCCTGTAGAAAACTCTCAAACTTCATCAAGTGGACATCTTTGTACCACAGTGACTTTCTTCTTAACCCTTACATACTGTTCAGGGTCTAATTTGACCAATTTTTTTTTACATTTTAGAGAAGTAAAAAAACACCTTACAATGTTTCTTTTAACCAGAAATTTGATTATTTATCCTAATGTGACATGGAATATACAACATTAGAAATATTTCAACTCTCTACAAAATGTTTTGTGTGGCAGATACATATTTTTGTTGAGTATTTGACTCATATTTATTAAAAAAAAACCTAAAGACTACACTCTGTCTCTCTGAAAGCTTCATCAAGGATTAATCGCCAATTTATTCATGATTAGTGACTAATGAGGTTATTCATGAATGATTTGTGGTTCCTAAATTATATATAGAGACTAATTATGGAGTTAATAATGTGAAAGGCCCGAATACGAGCAGTATGTAAGGGTTAAAAGAGGAGCCAAGCATCTTAAGAGTAATTTCAATGCATTGTATGTTTAATTTCCCTGTAATTCTTTGTATCCCCTCTTGATGGCGCCTTCATCAACAGTATCTGTGTGACTCAAAGTGTCCAGCAGATGAGTCAGGGACAGGAAAACTAATCAGCAGAATGAAACGGGAATAAACTCAAGCTCCTTTTCATCAGTCACCCACAAGAACTGCTGGTGTGACTAAACCAGCTTTGAACGTGCACTCTATGTTGACCACATACACAGAGAACAATTTTAGCTGCACAAAAAAAGGGGAATTTCAGTCGAATTTGTAGTCTTTAATCCCAGACGGTTGTTGTTATGGAAAAATATGCACGCAATAAATCCCTGACATACACCGATATAACGTTTCTACCCAACACACACACACACACACGTATGTTAGTATCTCCCTCCTTACACGTTCGGTCCATAAATAGCTCTGTGTCCAAACACTGATTTTCACACAGTCACAGGAGGAATAGAGTCACTTTGAAATGTACAACCACAAACTGTAGATAACGAGAACCACAGTCATGTCACTTCTGGCTCTGTGAAGTCACACAGGAGCAGCATATTTAAACATCAAACTCTACACTAACATCTATGCTGATATATTCCCACTATCAGGTTTTAAGAAATTCTAGTTATTTCCACGCTAGATGCATTAAATTTAAGTTTCAAGTATTTGTCAATAAGGATACTGAAATAGAGTAACAGTAAAATAAAAAGCTATTACAAAGTATAACAAAGAAGGAATGTGTAGTATCTATTTGGCTGGGTCAGCTGTTAACATGTTTTGTGGTTGGTGACCAAATATAATCAAAGCAGATAACAGTTAGCATCCTCAACCAGAGAGGGTCAAAGTTTAAAAGGCACCTCTTCTACACAAAATGTCTTAGGGTTTAATTTAAATCGGGCAGCTGTTAGACTGAAGATGGATGAAAAGTTAATCATTTATTCATTACAAGGGAGACAAAAATAAGAAGTCCAGTATGCTGTATTTGAATCAGTCTGTGAAGCATTAGTTAGTTCAGACTTTAAGGTCTGTTCAGATCAGGAAATACACCCCTACAGCTCCTATCAGCTATTGATGACAGCCTGACTGAAACTCTGGTCAGGTCCTGATATGCGTCAGCTGGTGACCCTCTCCACAGTAAGAGGATTGGGCACCAGGAGGACCACACAGTCTGGCCAACTCCCTGTAATCCCTAGTCAGTGGTGGGAGGAGCCTGAGGGGGAACACAACATCCCTGAGACAGGTAACACTGTCTGGCTCATAGGTTTGTTTATCACTGGGCTGTGCATGCCTGAAATATCCACACTCATGGTGCTCTGAGTAACTATAACTGTGACGGCCATATGGAGATGCTTCAGGGTGACGACCTTGTAACTCTAAAATGTCAACCAGAAAAACAATACCGTCAACTTATCAGCTGTTACATATTTAGCAGCTCCCGCTATCAGGACACTGTTTTCACATATAGATTACAGGGGACGGTGCGTGTGCATGGCCTGCATACAACAAACACTAGAGCTTCTAACGGAAACGGCAAACTACCACAATATTTAGAGCGTCAATATCTGTCTCAGCATGAAACGAAAACCAATACAAATCTCATGTGACTTGTTTGTAACCCGACCCCCATCGAGGCAAAGCCAAGGTCAGCTGGCTGTACACGTGGTAGTCAACAAAGCTATCTACGTCCAGGCTGTGAGCCGCAGCCAGCAGGATTTGGGCCTAAATAAAGGTGCGAATCTGCATCTGACCGAGCAAACCTGCTTTTGTGTTGCTGCAGAGAGTTGACTGTGTCAAGTTATGTTCTTCATACCTCACAGTGTGAAGCCTCAGCCTGCGCGGCACTCACTCTGAGATTTGGAAGTAAACCATCTGTGATTTTCATGGTTAGACAATAATACCTCCCTTCAAAGCAGAGGACTGTGTAAAGTGAGAAAATTAACAAAAGTTAAGGTAAGTACTTTCATTCCCACAAAATGTATTGTCCAAATATATAATACAGTACTATAAAACTTCTTAAAATCTACACTAGTCATTCCCACCTTTTAAAGACGTTTTACAGAAGCAAAGTTAGTCTTGTTTTTTTCCAACAAATGACAACATAAAATAAGACAAGTATATATTTTTAATTACCAGTTCCATCGTTGCCATGGTACAGCAACCAAGGGGGTGCACTTCAGTCATTATGGTCACCAGATCAAACCACAATGGCATTATTAAGTAAAAAGGGATAAAAGGTTTCCAGATGTGTAATTTGCTGTGGACTGGACCATCTGCAGTACGCCAGGGAGCACAAGTGGGACCTAGAATAGCTCTGATTCAGATCTCTGCCAGGGTGTCACTCTCTGCTGGAGAGATGCAGAGCTCTAAGATGAAACTTCTGATGTCATAAAATATATTTACAGAGCATTTTATTTAAAGCAGTGTTCTTAAGCGCTCAGCCTAAATGGATCGAGGCATGGTGACATCAGATCCAGTGCGCTTGTAAATGATAGCTGTTTCTTAAAGTTGCAACATGTTAAGATCAACATTATTAAGTTTGAAATGCACACTTTTAATGTTACATCAGCTTACCTTAACTCAGAATGTATATTTTATTTATTTTTAAGTATAAACTGGCTTTTTTCCCCCCCTTTACAACAAAAACACAGAGGGATCTTTAACTATCATCTTCGCTGGAGAAATGAAGAGTGATGACTTTATGCCACTGCGGCCGAAAAAGTCTTGCGAGTTCTAGATGATGGATTTCCCCTAGTTGAACGTCTAGAGTTCAACACCACATTATGGTCACATTTTTACAACAAATGTGGTTATTGTAGCTTCGGGAGGATCTCAAGCAAGGCACTCAACCCTCAATTGCTTAGTGGTCAGAGGAGTACTTGCAGATGTGCAAACAATACTTAAGGTACTGACTCCACAAGCCTGCGGTCAGTCGTGATTAGTCTGTTGTTGTTGTTTTTGTGTCGTTGTTTACCTGTGAAGGTGCTGCCTATCCCGTAAAAATACATAACAGCTGCTGCTCTTACGTGAGATAATGTTGTGATTCCAGATAAGCAGCTTTGAATATCAACTAGGCCAATCAAGCTTGTTTAATGGAGACAATAGTAAACCAGGAAATGCACGCCAGGCTCAATCAGAACCTCGACTGCACAGACAAGCACATATATATTACATATACAGTACCAGTCAAAAGTTTGGACACACTTTCTCATTGATGTGAATGGGAAAGTGTGTCCAAACTTTTGACTATATATAAATATATATACACACATACACCGGGAAGGGGGGGAATGGAGCGCAGTCTGCCCACACTACCACATCCTGGGAGGAGCTGGAAACACAAACAACTGAAACAGGAACACACTCATACCCCTTGGCAACTTCCATGAAGCAAATAACAGCCTTAATCTGTTATGAAAATCGGGGATTTAGAGGCTGTCCGCAAGAAAAAAAAAGAACAAAAAGACTCCTCCTTTCTTCACTGTTTCCATCCATCTGCTGCGGCCTGAAGTGAAGTGAACAGCTATTGACATCTCTCTCTCTTTCTCTGCATATCCATCACACACACACACACACACACACACACACACACACACACACACACACACACACACACACACACACACACACACACACACACACACACACACACACACACACACACACACACACACACACACACACACACACACACACACACACACACACACACACACACACACACACACCTTCTTTGCAACCCATAAAAGGCTTTTAGGCCAATTTGGCAGGACAGTCAGAAGTGCTGCAGTCAGACCTGAGTAGTGAGTGTGACATTGTTGGGAGGGCAGACTTAATTCACGTTCCGCCTCCGCGTTCACTTTTTCGCCCGGCAACAGTAGCAGCACTGACGTTGCGAGCGCTCAGCGTGGACCGCCACTTTCTGTTGGCTACACTGGCACGAGGGATGAACCATGTGTGTATGTGTATGCTAAACAGCCTGTATATGAGATCACAAGCCATGTGTGTGGTTGTTCATGTGGGATGTGCAGCACACGTGTGATTAAGCTTTTTGCAGTAGAGATTTTTTTTTTAGCCTTTTATGAGGAAATGTATTCAGGAATGAGATAATACATGTACAATTTGCATTTATGGATTAAAAAAAAAAATCACTTGTTTTTAATTTCTCTTTTATATTCTTTTACTGACAGAGGGCCCTGAAGGAGAGGATGGGGCTATTTTCAACTCCACATCTTTACGGTTGCGTTTTTCTATTTCAATTTTTTCTACAGGCGGTTGTTTATGTGAGGACAACATATTCTTCTACATCTGGCTCTGGTTCGCCAACATTTGCATGTAAAGGTCTGCATTTCTGATGAACAGCTCATCCTCCCAACACAGCCTCCCATATATCCCCACAGCTGACAAGTGAGAGGAGCATTTCAGCCCCAAAAATATTCATCTCAGTTTGCATTTTTCGGGTGTAAAGTGAGTGTGAGCATGCTAGTTAAATGTTTAACTACACAGTCTGGGTTCACCGCAGCCTGTTTTCACAGCCTGTCTCCGTATCTGTTTCACACAAGCCATAGGAGCTGGCTGCCATGTGCCTCCGTCCTCGCCCACACACAAACACCAATTAGACTACATTTTAAACTGTCACAACAGAATCATCAAAAGTTGTGAAGGAAGAGGGACCTCAGTGACCCAGAAGTGCTCAGACGGGTTCTCATAAACCAATACAATCAAATAAATTCCCCTTATCGTTATCCTCGAGGCATTACCTAATTAGTGTAAATGAATGCTCCAGAGGGAGCAGAGGGCTGTTTTCCGGGTGGCACCTGCCAAAGGACTTGTGAATGTATGGATGAGCTGTGATTTGCGGTTCTCAGGGGTTAAGCAAAACACATACAGATAACTTGGCTATTATTGGCCTTTTTAAAGTCAGATGAGTGTTTGAAGCATGAATACAGGCTAGGGAATTGTAGATTAAAACAGACGGTAGCTTGGAAACAACTCAACTGGCTCATAAAGCGTTTGGAAAGTTTAAGGTTTGAGGCATGAGGGAGTTAAATGACAAATCTTTTAATATGAAGGGGCGTCTTCCTGTCAGGGGAACTGAACTGATAAAAAGGCAGCAGCATATCTGAAATTATCTTGCTGCTGCCTTTGCTGCTGGCCTTGACTCAAAAAGGAGGAGATAGTGCTGATCTCAGCGGCTCCCTGTTGGTAAAAGAGTGTGTGTTTGTTGAATTCCTCGGCCTCTGCATGCAGCCAAGAGAATAGAGAGCACCTGGATTCAAGAAGGAAAAATAGAGACTACAGCGCATAACAGAAACACATACACACACCATTCCCCATCCCATTAAGTCCCAGTTCTACTGTTACCTTTTTCAGAGCTTAAATCTGCCCCTTGGACACCTAGAATAAAAAGGCAAACATGATCAAACACAAAAATACACTTAGGCTTTTTGTAAAAGTCCTGCTTGATCCCTTGCTAAATTAGCTCTTTGTGTGCACTTGGCCACTGTTGTTCTGCTGCCTTCTCATGCAAACAGTAGCCATCTGTCTCTGTGCGCGGGGTTAGAGGCATTTGGAGGATCGCAGCACATGTTCCCACCATTGCTTCCCCTCTCTCAGACTGACCCTGATTGAACCAACCTGGTCTGGAGTGACGTGTGAATGAAACTCACAGAAGGACGACAGCTGTCTGGTGGCTGGGCACTCTCAGATCAGCTGTCTCTGTGTTAGTGTGTCAGGTTAGGTGGATAAACAAGGACCTCACAGGACTCACCGGTTAATTGTGTAGGAAATGTATGAGTACAGTTAGTGGATGAAGTTTACTGGCACGTCAGCAACAATCTTTTAATTTGGTGTGTTGCTGCAGCTTTTTTTCTTTCCCTAAGAAGGGACCTGAGAGATTTTAACTATTTACAATGCTGAGGACTCATACATAGTCAACTGCTCCATTTAATTTTCACACTATGGTGGCACTTCAAGACTTAAGCCAAAATGTAAATACACTGAACTTTCGTCATCTACCTGCAAAAAAAGAAATGTACATACACATACAGTATATTTGTTGCAGCCAGAGCAAAGAAAGAGCAACTACCCATCATGATAGAAATATTCAATAACAGATGTTTTTTTTTAATTGTTACTGATTGACTTATGATACAAAGACTGAGAAGGGAATATACTCACTGTTCTGGCAGTAAACTCCCTCAAAACCCGGCTGGCACTTGCAGACGTACTCGCTGAAGACGTCGCCTCGGCGGGAATGGCCGGTCAACTCGCAGGTGGCATCGTTCTTGCATGGGTTAGGGTTGCAGGGCCCTTTAAAATATACAATTAATGTTTTTTTTTTCTTTCTTTCTTTCTTTCTTTCTTTCTTTTTCCAGGGGGGGTGTTAAGGTTGATCTTTATGCATTTTAGAGAATCAAATAAATCTTTTAGGGTTGTGCACATTTCACCAAAATGCCTTGATATGCAATTACTTCTGAGCTGCCACAACTTCATACTGATCACCAACTAGTAATTTATGTGTCCACAGTGTCATCGTCTAACCAGCAAGCCATAAAAAAAACAAAACAACAAAACTTATATCTGAGTCTGGTTTTGAGCTCAAGCATTGGCTTACCAGTCTCAGTCTCGTTGCAGGTGTCTCCAGAGAAGCCGTCTGGGCAGAGACAGATGAACCGACTTCCTGCCCCGATCATGCAGGTGCCGCCATTACTGCACACATTCACCTCACAGTGATCACCTGCAGAGAGAGGAGGAGTGACAAGGTGATTCCTACAGTATGATTGACCCCATATTTTTTATTGGAGTGAGCAAGGACACAAAGACAACTCTGCAAAATATTTGTCATTCCCTATAGAAATCTAATTACATAAACTTGATCTCCTTTAATCTGATTTACCTCTAACCTCCACACAATCTCAATCACCCGTCATAGGCAAATTTCCCTATCCTCACCCACGAAACTACATACACAGACATAAACATGCACTCAATGGCAGATGCACGTTCAGTATGATTGACCAGAGGAAAAACACTTGTTCTGCCCCAGCTTTGCTCTGCCAAATAACCCCAAGACACAAAACTCATACAAACTTATATATTTAATGAAGTAATCAAACATAAATTGATAAAGAGTGACCTTTAACAACTCAAAGAACTGTGCAAGTCCCAAAAATACAGAAATGTACTTATTTACATCCAGTAAACATATTTCTCCCTTCCCTTACTCCAATATTATCCCACTGAGAATGAGTGGCAAGATACTGGTTAGGTTTTAATCGTGCGTAATGGTTATGGGTGTGAGTAAAATGAAAACAGAGACAGAGGAAGAGACAACATGAGATCAAGTAAAGCTACCCCTGTGGCAGTTTCTAGCTCTTGCATGAGTGACGATTATTTAAAAAAAAACACATGTAAGAAAGTGTTGACACAGCTGTCAATCAATGTGAGGTTCACAAGAGTTTCAAGATTGTCTTAGAGAAAAATAAAACAAAAACCATAAAAAGTTGTTGTGCGTCTCATCTGACCCAGCTGTGGTTTTTGCGCTCCTAATTTCAGATTCATATATGCCTGACAGAACTCAGCATTTACTGCCAACGATATCCTCCGGTATACAGGAACAAACATCTGATCTTTCAAGGCTACATCGGGACAGGAAGAGGACTATGAGATACTGCACCAGTTGTAACTTTTAAATTGTGACTGGAGGAGCTTTTGTCTGTATCCGTGTTTACATTTGGGCCCTTTTTGGCTCTCGTGCCAGTTTTTAAGCGATAATCAGATGTTTTTTCTCCATTATTAAAATTTTCCACTGTATTCCCTCGTTGTTGTGCTGCTGAATAACAGAAGCCCCCCCTCCCCACCCGCCCCGCTGCAGGCTGGACGTGACGGTCTGAACAGCTGAGTAAGCCATCGCGACGCTGTAAACACAACACAAACACTGGATGCTTCCACCGGCATCGTCGACTGCTGCTGCTGCCTGACCTGAACCTGACAATCTGGCAGCTCTCCGGCAATGAGGGAGAACCTGTCAGCTGGAAGAGGAAACAGAGTCGACAGGCGTGCAGTGGTTTAAAAAAAAAAAAAGCATGAAGACTGTATGAGTGATGACTTATTGTCAAAGAGCTTTAGTCCAAAAAAAGAGATTTAAAACATTGCTTACAAAATCATTAATGGCAAAAATGAGTTCAAACAAGTACAAATTTAATGACTTTTAAAGAGTACTCAATGCAGAAAAGTGTCACATGTGTCTGTTGTACTCATATTATAAGATAAAGCAGGATTTTACTGCTGTAGTGGGTTGAAATGGAGTTAATTTTGAAGGTCATTTATATATAGGACTGCAACAAATGATTAGTGTCATTTGAGTTCCAACTGCTGATCATCAATTTAATTAATAAGCTTATTGGTTGATTTATGTAAAATAATGATAATAATGATAAATAACAAACTGAACAAATATAATTACGCTCAAATCAAATTTAATACCTTAACTCCTACAATTTCAAACATTTTAAAACATTTCTAGAACTTAAATATATCAAAAAACTAAATGTAAGTAATTGTAAGACTTTTTAATGATCCGCGAGGACCCTGGTAAGGTAAAGGTAAGGATAAAGGTAAGGGTAAACTTTAGTGATCCCCCTAGGGAGAAATTCAAAATTGACACTACAGTATTCTTGTAATAAGTGATAAAAAATAAAATAAAATAAAACACTACACATAATAAACAACCTCTAAAACAATCTGCCATGTTACTGGATTAAAGAGTAGGGACAGCCTCTGTCTTATTAGTGGGAGTGGGAGGTACTGGGAGTTGTGGTGTGGTACAGTCTGATGGTATGAAAGAGTTCCCCCAAAGGGCTTAATTTTAGCATTTAGTTTATAAGATATTGGAAAAAATGCACCAGTAATTACCGGTACATGGCATTTTTGGATATGGACGTTTCAATTACACCCTGTTATGAGACTGACAAAGAGGAAGTAAATAATTGGGATGTTTTTAACGCCCATGTAGACAGCAAAGGGTTTTTTTTTTTTTGGGTTAACCCTTATCATTTGGAAAATTGTTGAGGAAATTGAGGTTGGACCCCAAGTGTGAAATTGGTGGTTTAAGCACCACAGTGTCTGCCATTCATGCTAAAAAAAAGGATCTCGGAGCCTATTTTTTTTCCTCAGCATTTCAGTAGGGTACCTCTTCCCACCTCAAACAAACGGACACGTGAGAGTAGATAAACATTTTTAGAAACAGACAGTAAAGAAAAGTGGCGTTTTCGTTCTGCTGAGGGTATAATTCTCAAAAGGCCACGAGACCACGGCTGAAAATGCCTTTTTTTTGTAAGGGTTTTCCCAACTTCCTGAGCATCGGTGCAACCTCTCCCATCTTTCTAACCCCACACCAGACATCTTTTCTTGCTTTTTTAAAAACACTCAGGATAAGAGCGCGCTGAGTAGGTAACCCAGTAGAAACACTCACAAACAGTGCAACACTGTGGAAAAGCTCACTAGCTGATCCTCAGAGAGAGAAAAGGATTTTTTTTTTTTTAAAGAAATAAACTACAGATTAATATAGTGGAGTTTGTGTGTGTGAGAGAGAAAGAAAGAAAGAAAGAGAGAGAGAAATAGAAAGAGAGAGAGAAATAGAAAGAGAAAGAGAGAGAGAAATAGAAAGAGAGAGAGAAATAGAAAGAGAAAGAGAGAGAAATAGAAAGTGAGAGACAAATAGAAAGAGAGAGAGAAATAGAAAGAGAGAGAGAAATAAAAAGAGAGAGAGAAAGAGAGAGGCAGAGAGAAACCCATTTTACAAACATCCTGTGGTTGTTTATCCTCTGAACTTCCCATGGTGCTCCAGTGTTATCAGTTCTGTATCTAGTGCCGTGGACCTCTCCTGGGACTCGCCTGGCACCACCAACACATCCTCATCCCAGAGTTCGCTGCCTGTTTATCTTTGGGGAAGGAACTCGACCTCCCTTCCAACACTGGCACACAGAGCTCCCATCGGCTTTAATGCTTTTAGTGATGAGACACAACACATCTTATCAACATATCTAATATTTTATTGGACTGATGATGAAGTTACAACAAAAAGAGAACGTTTATGACGCAAATAAAAAGAGAAACGAGAGAGAGGAAGAGACAGTTTCCGTAAATGCTGCTTGTGGTCGGACTGAGGGGGGATTTAGTCGGGAGTCTGCACGGATTTATTGAGGAAATGAAATGAGTGATGTATTAGTCAAGACGGTCGGTCATGAGACGGTGGTCAACCTCAGACACGTTTGTATAAAAGTCGACTGGAATGAAACAAGTACACCCCTTGTATACGGTGGGTGTGTCTGACAGTTGTGTCTGTCGATTCAGAGGAAACCAGAACCAGGAGATTTGTTCTTCCCCATCATCAACATGAACCGCTGCCAGATAAGCAAGTATTTACTGAGGGAATTCTGTGGCCGTAGTTTCGGTTTCATTTAGGAGAAATCGCTACAAGAAAATAGCAGATTATTTGATTCAATAAGAAAAATTCCTGAGGTGTTTCTGAAGTTTATTAACAAAAAACTCAATGAAAAACAAACCTTACCTCACTTTATTTAATGTGCCTGGACTTGTAAACATAGGCTCAAATCCAAAAAACGAATCTATCTGGCAGCGTTTTTAAAGCGAAGTCAATAAAATATGCCAACAGTTTAAAATGCATTTGTCAAAAAATGTGCACCGGCGTTAAAAGCACCGTACATGGTGCCCCACTTTATTCAAACCGCAGTGACAGATTAGGAAGGTATGTGGAGTTATGTTTGGCAGGACGAGCCATTTCCACGGGGCATTGTGTTTTTCTCACTCCTTATGAGTCATGGTCTGTGCCTTTCCCATGCAGTCTCAGCCTCGAGAGCGAGGTCCAAATACCAGACCCAAAAACATCTCGTCACATGATGACTCAGTCCGTAATGAGACCCGCCAAAGCCTCAGATATGAGGGCAGAGCTGCAGTTTGGTGGTTCATATCATGTCTTATCATATTAGAACTTGTCAAATACCATAAAAGATGTTGGTTCTTCATGATTAATTTAGATATTTTTAGTATCTCAGTATGTCTTGGTACGGTTTGATGATCTGTATCCGTCTCCACCAATAAAAAAGATGTACATAGTAGGGCTGTCACTTTTTATTTTGCAAATTTGAACTTTTGTTTGGGGTGAAAAGTTCATATTCGAGCTGTAGCGACTTGTTTGAAATGTATGCTGCAGTCAGAGCATCAGATCAAGTGTTTGAAAGTGGTTTTCCCCATGCACCCTGATGACCTCTCAGTAAACTAAACTAAGGTTAATGTGTTGTTTAGAATGGAGGAAAGTAGCGAGCAGAGCCGTCCTAAGCGGACAATCACTACACCAAATGTTGCGTTGTAGATAATTAAATGTGTTTATTAATCCTTTAATTCACTTGAATTGACTTTGCTTTCTTCTGTTGGTTTTTGTGTGACCCTCATTCAGCCTTTCCCACAAAACCTTGAGAGACTATGGTGACTGGACCTCAGTCCGACCCACTAGGGGGCTAGGAGCCCATTTCTAAATCAATGCATCATACTGGTTGCACAAATTAAGAGGTAATATCTATTAAAAAAAATAAAAAAATGTTGTGCTCTAAACAAGTTAGTGCTTTATTAATTTAACTACTGGCTGTTTATAGGTATGAATGGTGATGACACACTGACAAAGCATGGGACAGAAATTTTACCAGTTCATACATTTTCCAAACAAACCATCAAAAAAGACTAATGCTCATATTTTAGCTCTGAAACAAAGAGAGCAGAAGTGATTATCCAAGTTCAACTAGTTTAGTAGGGCAGAGTAGCTCTGGTACAGGACGAGATTGATAGCTGAACGTTTTGGAGAGTGTACAGACATGTTTGGCTCACTATGAAACTGTGGTGGCACAAATTAGACTATGGTGGGCCGCCACTCTATATAATAAATGAGAAACACTGCTCATTTATTTCTTAAATAAACCCTCTTTTGTATCAATCAAACTCTGTTTACCTTTGATTTATTCTTTCCCCGGGTAACATCTCCGTCACTCCCCTCATGCTCTATTATTTTTATATTTGCGGACGTAACAGTAAAACATCTGAGAAGCCGCGTGTGGAAGTATTTTTGGGTTCCACGCCGTAGATGACAGAGTCACAAACAAAGATGATGCTGTTTGTCGACTTTGTGAAAGGCAGCAGTGTTACTCTTCAACGACAACACATCTGCGCGCTCACCTGCTATCTGGAAGAAGACGCACCACAGACAGGCAAATCACACATTAATAATAAAAGTACACGGTCACATAGAGCATAGAGCACAAACCTGTGGAGACTTCAGGTGAATTAAAGTAATTTAAGGGCTCTGCATCATGTTTGAGGGTGAAGACGGAGGGCGTGAGAGGTCAAAGAGGACTGTTTCGGGCAACTTACTGCAGCTGTATTAGAGAACCAGCAGCTGCTCACAGAGATAAATAAACACTTTTGGATAGATATCATCTTGACACGAGTGAGCGGACTAGCTTTAATCGGTTTCATGCAAAACGAAAAAATTATTTCTGGTGGCTGCCATGTCACAGAGTCGGGATGGCTAAACAGAGCGGGCGACTCGCTGAGTTAGAAAAATACACGATGCGCAGTCATGGGTAAAAAAATCTCTTTGTTCTGAATTAAACAAGGAGAATTACACACTAAGACGGTTTAAGAGGGATTAAAGGTTATTAGGGAAGTATGGAGAGTGGCAAGATTGTTTGAAATGAGCTCAGAAAGTTACAAAGTCCACACCAGCTGGTTGTCTGGAAGCTGATAAATGGACAGGAGACGATATGTGTGTATATGCGTGTGTGGTTACGTCAGGACTTATATCTGACGTGTCACGAGGCCTGAAAACAGTAAACGCTCTCTGCCCTCTGCTCTGTCACGAATACACTGGCATGCCAGAGCGTATACGCGGGCGAGCGAGTGAGCGTGGGAACTCTGTACTCAGAGAGCTGGGAAGAGAAGCCTGCGTCTCACACACACACAAACACACACACACACACACAAACACACTTCCAGTCCTTGTTAAAACTGGACGTGCTGAAGCATAATAATAAGGTTTGAGATCCACTTTCTGTTGACGTGCCGTGGCCACATTGCATCACTGAGTCCTGAAAGCATACAGTACAGAGACCTGGATATGTGGAACAGGAAGTGGATTTATCAAGACCGATGGCCCGCAGACTTTACACTGTGATTATGTAGATTGCTTTTTTCTCGGCTCAAGGAAAGTTTTACACTTAAAAAAACCTCCATGGATTAAAAAAAATCATTATAGAAAGAGAATAATTGACCTTTTACGGAAGTCTGAGGGGAAAATGTTTTTGGTCCGTAGGGGGATTTTTCCTTGCAATACCGCGAGTGACCACTGGAAAAAATCGGATGAAGGCTGAGCGGTGGCGCCCTATCTAGCTCTTATAATACACAACGAGAGGAATCACAGAAACACAGTCGACGCATGTTTATGACGTCTGTCTACAAGCTGCTACTGGCTGTAAAAAAAAAAAAAACGGTGGATACAGTGTTTTTTTAACCCTCGCAACTAGTTTCACTATCAGAATTGGATCCGTTCGGTCCGATAACATTTGGAAAGTTTAGAAAGGCTACAGGTGTGAATCATCAGAGCCCCGCCACAGACACCAGATTTAAAAACTTTGGTATGCTGCAAAATATGGAGAGATTTATCTGGGGTTTGATCAGCATTGTGTGAACTCGTATGTAAAAGACGAATTCATTTATATGTTAAAATCCTGCACTTCAGCTTTAACCTCATCCTCAAACGACATTACCGTGTTTCAGAAGCTGTAGCGGGCTAATTTTTTAAGAATAAATAATGTAAAACTATACAACCAAAGGCATCCAGTAGCACTAACCCTGCTTGTCGTAAGAGGGCTAAAAAACGCTCCAAAGCTGGGCTAAAGTTTGGCGATGGAAAAACTGGATTTCACCTATAATAAAAATGTAATTGACTGTTTCTGTATACTGAGGTAACAAAAAGTCTCTGCATTGCATGAATTGGGTATGATTGGAAAGCTCTTGTAGATTCAACGAACCAAACTGTACTCGTGTGTGATGATGTTAGTCTCCACATTTCATTGTAGTGAGATCATCTTTAAAAACTCTTTAAATACCTCACTGTATAAACTTTACAACCACAAACTAGAGACCTGCTGCATTATGAGGATGTTTGGTTTCCGCTGTATATTGACAGTAAGGGGGGCGTTTTGAGCTATTTCCAGAAGTGCTCGCCATCCAATTTTCTTATAGAAATCTCCAAATGTGAAAGATTTAAGATGACAAATGACAGCATGATTTTTTATGGTGTTTCTAAAGGTATTTGTGTCTAAATGTGGCATTGTGGAGGGATTTTTGAGTCTTTTTTGAGTCTCTAAACATTCAAAATTTGAATAGGTGCTCGGCTGCATCTCAAATGAATCTTTAGGTACCCCGTTTTCAGATGATGTACACCACTTTTATGTTACATATACTGTCGACCTTCTATATCCCCCTAAAGATCCACTACACCCCTTAAAAAAAGACAACGTGTGTATGGAGGTTAAATAACCTGAGCCTGAGCAGAGGGACTCCAGCTGCAGGTGAGCTTTCTGTAATCTGTGGGTGTTACTCCAGAGCAGCGAAACCATCTGCTGCTGCTCAAAAAAACCCAAAAAAAACAAAAAAGGAGAAAAAAGAAGAAGAGAGCCAGCTGCTAAAAATAAACACGAGCGTCACGCATCATCAACAAGACAACAAGCTTTTCTCTGAGCGTACTGTAACTGAAATAAAAGCCTTGAATTAGTGCCACAACAGCGACATCAGCCTAAACTGAACCTGTACCGTGTATCAATATACTGTCAATAAGTTATCAATACTACCAATACTGTAAGTGATCAATACTTCTCTGATAATACATTTTCTTCTTCTGCTTGGATTCTGACTGCCACTGATTCTCTCCTCTGGCTCAGCCGTTGAAGCTCACGACAGCGTGTAAAATATTCAGCGCGGCAGATTGGAAAGTGGGACGACAGACGCTAATAAAAGCGAGCCCCCTAAATTAGAAGATCCACTCCATATTGTGATGAAACATTGATTAAAAGGAAGCTGTTCAAAATTCAAATGGAGGAGGAAAAGGAAGGAGGAGGGGGGAGGGGGAGAGATGCTCTCGTATCCTGAAGGGAGTCGATGGGAGAAGTTATAATAAAGTCATCATCAGCGCTCGAGAGGGGAAGGCAGCCTGAAGGGGAGACCCGATAGAGAAACACACACCCAAAATTAGTGACACAAGGACTCATCTGAGGATTACTTACATTATTGATTAATCTGACAGCTATTTTCTTGATTAATTGCTTCTCTAAACATTGGATAATAGTGAAAAAAATGGCAACAATTTATTCAAATGTCCAAAAACTAAAAGATATTCAGTTCACCGTCTTACATAACCAAGGGCGGGTTTAGGAGTTGAAGAGATACGGGGCTAAGTCCAGACCACCCAGAACATTTCACTCATTAACACTGACCAATGACACTTTACAACCACAAACTAAGACTGAGAGCATTTAGACGGTGTTTGGCTGGAGTAATTTCCAGAACAGAAGTGCTCAAATGTTAAGATAACAAATGACATCATGAATTTTTTATGGTGTTCCTAAAGGTATTTGTGTCTAAATGTGACATTTTGGAGGGATTCCCAGAGGAACTTTCAAAATTTGACTGAAATGTCTTCAGAAGTTTCACTCTTAATAACAATTGTAATAAACTCACTCAGATTCAATCAGCAGCTGGTTGAAGTCACTGTTCAGAAAAAGAAAGACTTCAACCAGATTTATTTTAAAATATATTCGGGGCTTTTAAGAAAACATTCGGAGGTAAAAGCCACCCTTTAGCTCCGCCCCTGTACACTACAAGCAAACGTGAATAAAAGCTGCACATAAATCACATTTTATTATAAGAAACATGTGAATTTTTCGTCTTTTTTTGCTTGAAAACGTATTCATTTTTCTGACAATTGACTAAACTAATCTATTAATAGTCTAATCTTTCAGCTCTAATCCACTCCTTGGTTTGGTTACAGTGGGGTCTAATCTCAATTTTACTCTATTTGTCAAGGTTTTGGAAAACAAATCATGTTCTTCCCATTATAGAAAGTACTTTAAAACACTCTCCCGTTTATAGGAAACTAAAACTAACATTTTGATCCCCAGCAGAGATTCAGTAATAAGGGAAACTGTGGGATACATTAGTCCGAAGAAATAAGCAGATGAAAAAATCTAATTCAACCATCAAACAGCCCCGTTAATCCTTGGATAAAACATGAAAAAAAAAAAAAAAGTCACTGCATGATTTGACTCTTGCAGCGTAACTGTGGTCAAGTAAGATAATCCATCGCCTTGGCAACAAATTAAATTCCTGTTTGACATCTGATATTTGACAAATTGTAAGATAAGATAAATGTGTGATATATTGGCAATTAAGCCCCTTAATTAAGACACATCTGCACTAATTTCAAGCTCATAATTACCTGCCCTACCTCCACAAATTACACACATACACACACACACACACGCAAGCGCTTGTGCCCTGCCATTGGCTCAGCGTCAGGCTATATTTAGCCCTGGTTCAGTCAGCTGCCCTAAGTGGTCTTGTTGTGAGAAAAGAGACTCTGCCTCAGCCCTGACACAGAACACCATTTTCCACTTCTCTCTCTTTCCCTCTCTTTCCTTCCTCCTCAGCAGCTCACGGAGACCTGCTGAATCAAACCTTAATCAGGTAAAACACAAGAGAAAAAATATTAAAGAAAAAAGACTCCCCTCAGCTCTTATTCTGCACTGTAAACATTTTGCATGACACAGCAGCAACAAGTCCTGCTCCCCTACCTCCCCCCCTGTCCGTTCCCTGACAGCGTGGAGAGGTCCCAGTGAGCGCTGTTGTGGGTGGAAGTTCATTGGCATGTCTGTGTTGGCGACCGCATCCGGAAAAGTGACTCAACGTTGTGGTCGGTCCGGCCACACCTATTCTCCACAGCTGGACTGTCCCCCTAGCGCCTCTGGGATGTGCAGCTTCTCTCTCTTTTCTTTTTGTTTTTTTTGCAATCTCAATTCAAATAAGGGAGTATCAAATATTAATGTAAGTGATGCATCAGGAAAGGATTTAGCAGACTTTCACAGACACGCAGGTTTATGTAAGGACGTTACATCACCAGGAGTGGAAAACACAGTCTAAATCTGGGTTGAGCAGATTAGTTTTTTGTCTGGTAGTCATCAATTTTGGGGCCAGTCATTGATAGCTGTAAAACAATTACATGGACCTGGTTAGTTACCTGGTTCCAAGGTCCTGTTTTTAAAATTCCTTGTCGCCTCCCTAATAAAGCCACATGCAAAACAAAAGCATCAGAAAATACATTTAATGGGATTTACTGAGATGGATGAGTGCTGCTTTTTTTAAACAGACTTAATTCTGCATTCAGATGTAATTAAATCATATTCAGATCCTGTTACGGTGATGATGAATATGTGATCTTATAGGTAACTATTTGGCATGCTTTCCTGCACGTTTTAAAACAAATCTATAAAAAAGGATCGAACATATATATATGCCTGCCCTTTGCTACTGAGTATTGATCCCTGAAGCCAGGGAGGCAAATGTCAAAGGTTGACTGTCAGGCTCAAATAAATAAATAAGTAAAAAGTCCAAATGTTTCATCTGCTGCTGACATATACACATCTGTCTTTTACACACAGCACCAAACCAAAGTTATGAATTCTCCTCTTTGTTAATGTTCAAAGAGTGGAACAGGGAACATTTTTTTTTTTTCACATTTGGAAAATACACTGTCATACCAAGGTAAACACTTATGTGCCATGTGAAGCAGAAAATAAAAGGCAACGGGAATCAGGCCATTTTTTCCCACCTTTTGTCCATCGGCCTAAATGTGTTTGATGCATACACATGCAAACAATACCAAACGCCAGTGGCATAAGGTTTTACATGGGAGAAGTATAATAGCCAGCCTGTGTGCCTCATAAAAAGGGAGGGGGGGCATTGTGCACAAAAATTGCCCTTAGGTATTGAATCAGCAACCATACATGCTGGCCTACAAAAAAAAAACCTGAAAAACATGCAGATAATATCGCTGTTAAATGACTACTTTCTGGTTTTATGAGATGTGGAAGTGGCCTTTAACATGCAAACAATCTAATCTTGCAGTTTCAGAGCCAAAGCAGCGTCTCATATCTTACATTCCCACACGTCCTGTCCGTTTAACTCAAGGATCGCTTGAACTTGTGCACCTAAACTCCAGTGAGCCCGACCGCCTCGTTACCTTGGTAATGATGAATTGACGGTGCCACTATTGCCAAAAGGGCTGATATTAAATAAGCACATACCAAACATACTTTCCGAATAAAACAAGACATTTCCAGTGAGGAAGAAAAAAAAATTTGAGAGAGAGGAGAAGACAACTTTTACAGCTTAACTAACTACCAATTTAACTTAAAAAGCAGGCACACGCTCTTCACGTCGCCAGCCGTACGGGGACGTCAACGGCTGCGGTTTTAAATGTAAACAAACACAAAGAGGCAACTTACCGTTTTGTGCAAACACCAGACAAGCCGTGAAAAGTTGCAGCCAGAGAAAAAAGCGCGCCTCCTCCTTCATTGCTGCTGTTTTTATGTCAGATTTTTTTTGTTTGTTTTCTTTACTTGATACGGAGCTGTTTGTTATTTGTTATTTGTTAGTTAAACGTACGACGGGACGCCGGAGGACGTCAGCGGCGCTCTGGACGTTGGGAGCTTCTGAGTGTGGCTCGAGCTTGTTGTGAGGCTTTTAACTCCTAGGCAGCAGGAGCACGTGCGCGTCAGCTCTCAACCAATAGTGACGTGGCATTTGATTTTAACCACGCCCCTCCATCCCCCACGCCCCCTTTACCGTTAATGACAAAAAGAACACGCACTGTAAAAAAAAAAAAATCCAAGAAAGGAGTAAATTACCATGGCAACAAAAGAGGCGTTGATGGTTAATGAGCTGCATTAGATTTAATGTCTTGATTAAGATATATTTAATGTAAAACAACTACTAATATTTAACAGAACACAAAGACAAATTGTCAGAAAACACATCAAGACTGAGAGGATTTTATCCCACAATTCATTTGCAGTCATATTTGACCTATGACTAGAGCTAGGTCATATGGATAAAGTCAAATATTGCAATATTTTTGACCAAATAAATACCTCGATATTGGTATTGGAACAATATTACAGGAATCAATATTAGTGTTTTCACAAAATACTTACATCATAAGAATTTTGATAGATAATAATCAGTAATGTGGATATAATAAGGCTACAAAAGTCTGGTAGGCCTAAGTTCAGAAAATGACATCACTTTACTGTAATGCAGCCTGTAAAACCAGGAAAAGACAAAACACTTGTGCAATATCACGATATTACAATATCCAATATCTAAGACGATATCTAATATCATATCACGATATCAATATAATATCAATATATTGTCCAGCCCTACCTATGACCTAATTTATTTTTTTCCTGGGGAAATATGTTTTCTTGGTGCTACAGTTGGATGTTTGAGCTTCACTTTACAGAATGATGTATGTGCAGAGGATGTTTTCCAAGGCTGGATTACTACTGGGGAGTAACAGTAATAAGTGAAACTTATCCTCATTTCAATAGTTTTTTTCCCCGACACGCTCGTTGATAAAAACTAACCACAGTGCATTGTGGGCTGCAAACCAACAATCACTTTTATAGCTGTCAATCATGACACTTATTCTCCTGGAACTTTTATTTTAGTGGATAACGCTGCTGTCAGGTGGAAACCTTTGCAACCTTTTTGGACATACAGGGTTGGCTTTGTTTCTGACAGCGACGACATCTATCATTATCAAAAGAATGAGCCTTTTGTCATATTTCTATGGAGCCTGACCAAAAATAAAAGTGCACTTCTTTTTTTTCTCCCATCGTGGAGGGCCCCAGATTTCCTGTACAGTAGATCCGGCCATGATGTTTTCACATTCATCTGCAGCTGGAAGTGAAAAGTTTCTCTGTGCTCACTGGAAATCTAATTTTAAAGAGTCCACCTACAAGCATGATTTGTGACATCACAACTACTTTGGAGGCCAGCCGTGGCCCCATATGAAACTTACACAAGTGTGATGTGGAAACCTGAAGCCTCTGTTGCACATACACTGTGAATGGACTTTACAGTGAAGGAGGAAACATCTGTTGTCCAGCAGTTAAACTTTTAGATTCGGGAAGTTTTATTAAGGGAGTTGGACTGAAAGCCATTTTAAGGATTTTAACATGGAAATTTTACTTTTTTTGTGGAAACACTATATCAGACGCACATTATTGTTCCAAGCATGTAATATATGCCTGGAGGAGATCTTTAATGTAAAACCCATTAGAGGATTGTTCCCCCCAAAACTGTATCCTTTGCCGTCATATTTGACCTATAACCTAATTTACATTCCACCCTTAAGAAACTTTTGTTACTTTATGTTTGTTATTGAGTTTGTAGCAGGTGGTATAGGTTAACTGTAGTGCATTATATTCAAAAATATTCCAAATATTTTGTCCACCCCATTAACGTACATGAGGGGGCCAAAATATTAGGAACACTTTGTATTAGATTGTACAGGTGTACAGGTGTTGGAGTGTACATGTTTCAAATATGATAAATGCTTGTGTTACATTTCTGTACCTTATTAAAATATGTGACATTAATGTTTTGACTTAAGCTGTCTGGCCTATCTGACTTTATCACATGCAAAACACCATTTCATAGTGCTGAACTACCAGCATAACCCCAAGTGTGTTTCAATTTGTTGTAACTAATTGAAAATGTTTAGGAATTTGCGTCATTTAATCAACGTAGGTTTCGTCCTGCATTGCTTCTTGATTGTGTGGCCAAGTCTAGATGGGCCCTGTGTAAAAAATAAATGTAATGTTTTTGAACAAACATTAAATTTAGTTACATTAAACCAAAATGCCTTAAAAAGCTTCAACACAAAGAAAACCTGCTGGTAGTGCTGGTTGGTTTCTTGGTCTCGGTCTGCACTTTACACAATAAGTGACAGGTGAGAGGCTCCATCGATTTGACACAGGTCCCTCTTAATAGCTAAATCTGACCATGGTGATAAATCTGGCTAAACAGTGAAAAACCTTACATACTGTTCAGGGTCAAATTTGACCACTTTTTACATTTGAGAGGTGTAAAAGCTCCCAATACTCATTTCCTCTAGATGGAATTTTCCTAATGTAGCTCTGAATATACAAAAATGTAGATAAAATGCATAATTTTTTTTATTTTTGTGCAGCTGATACACATTTTTGTGTATGAAAATGTCCACATTTGACTTGTTTTTATTGCAAAATCAAAAATCAGCATTGAAACATGTTGCTCTATTCTTTATATTCTATAAAATGTTCTCGTGGATTATACATTAACGATTTTAAATGTATTTTTTTGCATAAATAAATAGAATACACTCTTCATTGATGACTGATGGGTGACAATATGAACAGTATGTGAGGGTTAAGGTGGCACATGTAGCACATGTTAAGTTTGTTATTATGAAATGCAAAAGTAAAGGCCAACACACTGAATGTTCTCAAGGTGTACGAATGCCTGAAACAAACCTTAATACTTTTCTTCTGGTTAAGTAGCTGATTATGATTGAATTTGCATTCCTGCTTAATCAAACAGGCAAGTAACTGGGTAAATCAATGCATCTTTGATCTGTAACGTTATTCCCTGTTTGAGCCTGTATGGCAAATGTGTTGTTAGTCTTTTCTTCAGTAGTTCTGGGGGAAATTCCCATGATGGCCCCATGCATGAAATCCTCCTCTGAAATGCAGATTAAGGCCAATGTTTTATTGTGGCAAGCAAAAAGGTTCATCTGTGGGCGTTTCTTGAGGCGAGATCCAGCAGTGGGTCAGGGTTGATTTTTGTGTTCTCATAGGGAGTGGGTGTGAGGCAAAGAATTATTTTTAATGGATGTAAATCTGAGACTACCGTCCAAGAGAGTCCGGCCCTTTTTCATCTTTCAGTCTTTCACCTCTTCCTTCCTTTTCTCTTGCATGAATGAATATAGCAGTACATTTTACATCCTGCTCCAAATTTAGGAGACATAAAGCAGGCAAGATATAACCATAGTCAATTGAATGTCAACTTTAAGAGTATGAGTTGCCTGCTTATTGGCCAGAGAAGTATCTTTCCGGCTGTGGTCATTGCATTTCTTTCCCTGCGGCTTACACTGGGAAAGAAAAATCTACAGCAGCAGCAACGACATTCTGTAATGAACTCACTACACACTTTGATTGGCAGGGTAAAATTTACCCTTCTGTAGCCTAGTAACAAGTGATCTCATGCTTGGCGACTAGCTCAAATACAAAAGAGAGAAAGGCTGCTGAGCTTTTTGATGGTCTGTTCTTATCACATCTCCTTGCTCGGTTTGTATGTGCGAAAAAACGTGATGAAAAAACTGTGCTGTGTGAAAACTATATTTCTCATTCTCCAATGCCAGAAAAAAAAAGAAGAAAAAAAATCCTTTCCTCAGATGACCTTTTCACATCAAAGTCGGATTTTAAACTATGGAGGAATACCAAGTTCCTGTTATATTCCCACTCATTAGTTTGATGAACAGCACAGGGTCAAAGAGAGTGAATATACTGTATCACCATGGGAAGGAATGCCTGACTTCCACGCCTACTTGACTGGATGAGGAACATAGAAATGAAAAAGAAACGAAAGTGAATGTTTCACGTTAGCAGGTAAAATACATCTGGGAAATGGAAAATGTTAGGTGTTCTTTCTGTTCTTTAAATTCCACGTAAATGTAAATGCAGAAGGTCATTCGAGGTATTTGTCAACCTGTGATTTGCTAGGAAACTAAAAGAGTCAAAGCTTCTTTAGTTTATGCACATATCAAAAATGATTTATTATTAAGAGGGTGGTTTAAATTAGATCTTTGTGTGAGCGGATGCGGTTGATACGTCCCATATGGTCTTGATTTGCTGCCTTTATTGAACTATTACTAAAACTCTTTGGATAAGTCTGAACTGGAAAGTGTCTTTAGAACATTTATAACTCAAACAGCTGAAAACGTACAGTTTTTAGGCTGTTCTGCAGTGACAAATGTATGTTGCTATCCTTCCACTGCCAATCTTTACTAACTCATATCTATTGTAAAAGATCATGAGCATTTTCTTAACCATGAATCACATTTATATTTAAAAATCAGTGGATGAAATTAGAATTATTAGACCATGAGCTGCAGTGTCATCAGCTGGAGTTCGACTGGGGACATTTGTTGCACGTTGTTCCCCATCTTTCTCTCTCTCTCTCTCCCTCATTTCCTGTCTGTAATCTATCTAATAAAGACATACAATAATAATACACCCCCTCTTTCCCCTCCCCCGACCCCCAAACACACACACACATACACAAAAGAAATGAATGAAACATACTGCAGCATTAGAGGCAGTGTGCAGCTGCAGCATTTTCCTTTAATCACTTTTATGTCTGTCTTTATACACTTCCCAGCAGCCCAGGCAGACATGCATCCTCTTTCTAAGGCATGTATTTAACAGTATAATCAGTCTTGAAGGCATCATAAAAAAATGGCTATCCACATAGCAGTAGGTAACAACCACCATAAGCCAGAAAAATGCAAGACTAAGTTTAGAAAATATGTCAAAGTTGATGTGGATAGCAAGTAGGGCTTTAGAGAGATTTTCCCCATCCTGTAGTTGAAGTGTGACAGATATGATCCAAAAATGCCAATGCTTCCATCAAGTTGAAGCGCTTCAGCAAAGATATTTAATCTGCTTTTGGTTTCTTTTCTCTCTTTTTTTCGTCTGCTCAGAAAAAGAGCGTCAGCAAAATCCCTAAACTGCTTGATCCGTACAGTCGTGACACTATAAGAACAGATCAGAAAGTCATGTGCATTGCGGGCTGGTTGACGTGAAACAGCTGTCAAATGTGGTGAGACTCCACAGTGGCAGTGTCCTCTGATGTTCCTCTTCTATCAGACAAAGCTTCATCTCATGACTGACCTTCACTGAGGCCAGCCCAGGGGAATGGGTTAATTATTACAAAATGATCATTACATGCTATATTCAATGCGACAGAAGCCTGTTTGATCCTAATCCATGATGTGGAGTGTTGCTTAATCCTGTAAATTTAAACCTTGTGAAACTGTATTGCACTTAAAGGGGAATAACACTCAGATTTAGTTGGGTGTAACTGGTGTGTATCAGTCAATCTTCGTTTCTGTTTCCCAGACTGATCAAAAGTGAATGGTATTTATTTAAAACTAGGTGCAGTTCGACCCAGCCCTCTTTCACTTCTGTCTCCCATGTGGAAATAAGAGTGAGGAGTCACACTTAGTAATACCCTCAAAGATAAAGAAGTGAAAGTTGGTTTGGATTCATTCAAGTAACTGTAGCAACATAAAAAGGCTCTCTGGTATATCTGAAACTGAAAAAAAGATATACAGTGTATATACAGAAAGTCCTGGATTGATTGGATAGCAAAATGAAATTGAATTTGCATCCCTGCTTAATTTAATAAAAAATGAAATATTATTTTACAGTGTGACGTTTCTGTTTACTTGTGCATCTGTACATCTGTTTTAACTTTTTCTTTCACCTTACTGTGTTTTAAAATGAGCAAATACTGTGTTTTCATCTCCTTATTTGGACGAAATTAAGCTACAGCAGTTCAAAGATTATCACATTCCCCTCCTCCATGCTTTTCACTTCATTATCTACAATGCTGTGGCAATGTGTGTGAAATTTTAATACATTTCGGTGGCTTTACAAATGTGGGTAATGTGTATGAAACAAAGCAATGGAAATATTTGTTCCTGGTGTTTAAGATTAAGTACAATTCAACACAGTGCGGCAAAATGACACAATAAATAGTTAAAATGGTAACAACTATAACTGCTTCAACTAAAGTGCATATTTTAAAAGTGCATATTTGGTTATTAATAATAATAGAGTGCTTGACACATCACTCTGCAGTGGCAAGTGGGAATGGGATGATGAGTATAGAATATAATGTCATATAATCTCATAAATACAGTGTAACTGGACATACACGTACTATAATAATCATATAATTAATTTTAGAGTGATACCACATAAATATCAGTTAAAAAATACCATAAAGGCATAAGTGAATTTAATTGTTACTCATCATCATCAACTCTGTTGGTGCATGGCGCCACCCAGTGGTTAAAATACTCAATGACAGAAGGTCAGACTGCACCAGAAACTGAAATGAAATACCATGAAATAGCTACTTCTGTAATTTCAGTTTATAAGAATGACAGACACTTTAAAACATCCAAACAACATAAATCTGTCTTACTTTATTGCCACTTACCATTCAAAAAAGTTTCCTCCCTATATGTTAAATGGTTCATTTTCATACTCCTATAATATAACTATTATATTTATATGTAAAACAGGCTATTTGTGTAGGAAGTGAGTGTACCTTATAGCAAGTTTGTGTGGATTTAATCAGTGATATAATATCCAAGGTGTTGATCATTGTGTGAGATTATTTCTTTAACAATAATCTGAAATTGTACATGATACTGGTGTGACATTTAAGTGCTGTTTTAAAATGTGAGACTACAGGTTAATGACTTCAAAAAGGGCGGACGTGGATATGACTAAGTAAACCGCAGCTGGGAGTGACAAAAAATAGGTTACTGTTTTTTTTTTTGTTTTTTTTTTAATAGGAAGTGAACTACACCATTTTTTTCCTTTTTTTTTTCTTTTCTTTTTTGCTGCCTTTCTTTACTGTCGAATATTCCGGAATTACAATCATATCAAACTCAGACGATTTAATTAATAGATTATATAACTAGTTGAATACAAGTGTATATAATCAAAAAGCTAAATTAATGTTTAAAAAAGAAGAAGAGAGAAATAATATACTAAAATATGTTTTTTTTTTTGTTGTGTTGATGTGTTCACCGCTGCAGTGCTCAGATGTCGAAGCTTTGTGAGGACACGTGAATGCGTCCTGAGCTCCCTGCTGGTCAGTCACAGCTCCGCAGTAAACAGACGGTGTTCACACAGACACGGGAGGAACCGACCAGAGTCTTGCACAGCCTCCACAAAACACGATGGTAGGACAGCAAATAGTCTCTGTAAACTTTCTTTAAAAAATTGTACGTAGTTTGTGTGAAGTCATTGTGGTGTTAGTGTTAGTGTGAGCTCTTAGCTTCACTTGGGCCTGCAGTAGGAACAGTTTTACCTGAGTGACAAAACAAAAGAGAGTGAAGAAGTGGAGAGCAGGAGCCGACAGGAGTAGTTGTGACTCTAATTGAAGTTTACAGAAGCCCAGCAGACACTCTGTTATGTGCCAGTAACACGATGCTTTTTTTATGTCGCTTTTTCTTTTCTTTTTTACCTTTAACATAAAGTTATTAAAAGTTAGCTAAACTGTGTTTTCCAGCTCTGAGAGAGGAGTATCACACTTCAACGTGATTAAGGAGGGACTGAAACTTCTCCTCTTTCTTCAGAGTGAGACAGAAAGGTGGGTAAAAAAGAAAATCACTAAAATCAATGGCTGCTTGGTAAAACTGAGGCAAACTCTCCTGAAGGGTTTAAATGACATGTTCACAAGTTTTCAAGTGTGTCACAACACAACCCAGAGCATAAACCTGTTTCAGTGTTCATCTGAACATATGACTACTGAAACAGGTTTTTGCTAATGTAAACATTCTTTCTGTTCATACTGACTCCTCTACAAATGTGTTTTCAATGAATGTGATTGCGACCAAAATCCACAGTGCAGAAATGTGTTTAAAAGTTGACCTGAAGCTTTTATGAGGCAGTCTGAGTTACTCATATCAAGTGGACATCTGACACATTTACAGTGTTCTTAGCATCAGTGTTTCCCCTGTTCAGCTGCGGTGGATGTACAGTAACTAAAAGAGGAACTTTGGCACTAAAAACACTGGAAGATACCTACGCAATTTGGCTCATTTAGATGGATGAAAGGTCATGGCAAGACAAAACTTGTTTCGGTTTGCATTTGGGCACGACTGTTGTTTTGAGACAAACTTGAAAAAATGTGAACCCATTCTTTTATGAATTATGTGTTTCTAGTGACCAGTACATCATTATCTTACCAAGAGATCGTATTTATCGGATGGGAGCCAGAAATTGAAAGTTTGCTGCAGAAGGTCAGATATTCACCCAGACACAAACTAACAGGAAAAAACTAAAACTCAACACTGACGTCAGAATACAGACTGTATGAGGACTAGCAGCTGTCGAAAGAGAGAGCAGATTGCAGCGCACATGAAGAGAAAAGCAGAGTCTAAAGTAGACTGTTTCAATTGATATAATAAAGAGAAAACTTCAAGAGGAGATCTTGTATATGCTCACTGCACTTATTTGTGAATTCAGTAGACTTTCACTCCTGCCCAGAGATTTAATATAAAGTGAAAGCACAATCCTGTTTCTGTGTTTTTAGCCCATTTAGTAACTTGCATCACCAGTTCAGACAGATTTACAACCAGAAAACAATAAAAAGTGAAGTAAGTACAGTTTTACAGCTTATTTTGTGTAGCTGTTTTTATGTAGAAACCTCTGTAAAAGCAGCGCTAATCTGATAGTTTAGAAAAAGTCTAAAATGGACGAACTGGCAAACTTATTGGTCTAATTCCATTTTTATGAGTCATTTTTTCAGGCTCACCCATGACTCATTTAACTCTCTAAGTAACACTCCACCCTCTGTAAACTTATGAATCATCTACAGCAAGTTAAATGCTCTCCTAACTGCACCCAGGTCGACTACCTCCCACTCCCTACAATGGCCACCCTCGATGACGGCCACATCCACACCTTGAGCTCGGAGCTGCCAGCCATGTTTGACGGCGTGAAGCTGGCAGCCGTGGCTACCGTGCTCTACGTCATCGTCCGCTGTCTGAACCTGAAGAGTACCACAGCGTCGCCGGAGGTCAGCTACCAGAACACACCTCTCAGCCGCTACCTGCTCAAAGCCTGCCCGTTGCTGACCAAAGAGTGAGAGTGATTATCAGTGTTTACTCCTTTTAAATACACATGATGAAACTTAGACTGACGTGGGAATGACTTGCATTTGAACTTGAACTTGAACTTGAACTGGTAACTGGGTCTAAATTAAGTAAGATATGAGTGTACCTGATGATCTGGTGAGTTAACAGTATAATCCTAATTGCACACTTCTACCCTACAAACAATTAACATGAGGGTGTAAGAGAGCTTTGAGCCCATAGTGCCAGGAAGTGAGATCATGGAGAGACAGATGAAGACTGTTGTTCATTTTCATTAAAGAAGAAGATTAACTTGAACTGGTTTCTCAGATTTAGACTTGAGGACTGTGGATTTGACATAAATTTTAATAATAACTCAGATTTAATCTCAGAGATTTATCCACGAGCCTGGTGGTTCAGACATGACCTGAGTTGAACTGGGACTCACGTTGATTTAACGGTTTGAATGTCAGAAGGATCCAGTTAGTTACTGCAATGGCAATTTTAAAATTTTCCAATGTCCTTTTTTTCCCCAGTTGCCATTAGTGATCTTACACAGACCCAAAAACAGATTTTCCAGACAGTAGTTGCTGTTTGCCTCGTAGTTTATTGAATTAGCTGTTTAAAGCAATGCTGAATATACCGGTTTGTGTGTTTCCTGTTACTCTCTTTGTGGTCTAGTGAGAGCTGTGTCCTCCCCCCTACCCGTTTATAACATTTCCTGTCACTTAGGCCCCCTAAATATTCAACCCTGTGCATCTAGTCACTGCCATCCAAAAGAATACTGCAAGATATATCTAAACAAAATGATATACTAACAGTTATTGGTTTATTTGTACATGCTTCTATTATGTAAAATAGAAGCCAGAGAAAAATAGTAAAATAAAAATAAAACACATGTGCAGGTGAGGTTGACACCCACTCTGGGCTTATCTTAAAACCTCACCCATAAGAGATAATACACAATGACAATGCAAAATGAAGATGCAGTAAATATAAAAGGCTCCTATAATTACTGTAAACTACCAAACGTGGTAAAGTGAGTCTATTCTAAGGTAGTTTTCCAACATCTTGTACATTTCTGCTAAATTTTGACGACTTTGGCTGAAGTGTTGTGTCTGCCTCGCAATTACCAAAGATTTTCTATATTTACTTAGAGATCCTGTTGATTTGAGTTTCTTCTAGTTGTCTTTCTTTTATTCATATATTCATCTCTGCCCAATGCTCTCCTGCTAGTTCACATTTGTTGCTGTTGGTTGGGTTTGAACTTGAATGAGCCAGACGTGGATTTGGACTTGTGGGCACTAGACCGAGACTTAATCGCTTCAGATATGGGTTGTTTGTTTTTACAAAGCTACATTAAATTTTGCAACTTACTATCTGATTGGCTTGCGATCCACTCATTACATATACATGGGAAGAAGATGCCTTGAGTTACAAGATGCTATTAAACGTCACAGATCAGAATTTATCAATAATAAGACTCTATAGCCATGCAAGAAACTCTGTGAGGTTGGCAGTTTGAGCTCATTGCTTAATGTCAGGAGTTTACCATGCTAACATTTGTACTAAACACAAAGAACACTAGATGGGATTATCTTTGGTATTTGGTCATAAACAAAAGTATTTGACAAATTCAGATTTTGACACGATAAAGGCACGAAAGGGGTCACCAGAGTTACTACAATTCATTGCCTGGGCACAATGGATATTTGCACAAAATTTCATGGCAATCCACAAACAGGTTTTCTATTTCAGTCTGAACCAAAGTGGTGGACAGACCAACCAAACAGACAGGCTTCTTACTACTCTCTCTAGTGCTATTCAGCTGGTATGGCTAAAAACTAAGTGACAAGTAATGAATCCACTCAAGTTCACTGTGTTCAAATCCATCTCAGCTGCCTGAGCTGGTCAGTTAAATTGCGCCCTGTGGGTTTGTCTGTCACCTTCTTAGGTTTGGAGATGTATTTGTCCGTGTCTGAGTGTTGATAATCTTTGCTAAGACTGTACCGAAAACGTCTTCACGGTGGATTTTACAGGGTTGTTGTGTAATTTGGTACTCCTCCTTCTCGACAGATACATTCCTCCCTTGCTGTGGGGGAAGAGCGGTCATCTTCAGACGGCTCTGTATGGCAAGATGGGACGTGTCAACACTCCAACTCCCTGCGGGGTCCGCAAGTTTCTCCCAATGCAGGACGGGGCAACGGCGTCCTTTGACCTCTTTGAAGCACTCGGAGAACACAGCACAGGAGGTCAGAGGCAAACAGCAGTCTGTCTCCATTTAAACATCATAACAGCTGTTCAGAATTTAAAAAGTTTAATTTGCTATTTAAAAAAAAGACAGATTATTTTTAGTTAAACTGCCATAGGTTTTGTGTCTTTCCTCTTGAGTTTTATGTGCTATGTGTTTGGATCGTGAGTACATCAGCCTCATGTAACAAGCAGGTCATACTATGCAAGAGCAGGAACGCAGCTAATCAACTCCCATGAGGGAGAATGGCATGCAATTTAATCAACACAACATCACATGACATCAATTTTCACGCTCACAAATGAACCTACTTTGTATGTTTGTGCATGTATTCCCTCATGCGTGTGTCTATGTGTATGTCAGATGACATAACCATGGTAATCTGCCCTGGGATCGGTAACCATAGCGAGAAGAACTACATTCGGACCTTTGTGGATCACTCTCAGCGGCAGGGATACCGCTGTGCTGTCCTCAACCACCTGGGAGCTTTGCCCAACGTTGAGCTCACCTCCCCCCGCATGTTCACCTACGGTAAGGAGAGATCACACATGGTGCTCTGTGACTGAAAAAAAAACACAACACAAACATATGATTGCACGCTGTAGCCAGAAAAACGTGATTGTGAAGTTTACATCATTGCATTTTGATTTTGGTTATTATATGGCAAACCATTAATTACAGAGAAGTGAATTAAAATTTTTAATTTTTTTTACATCTGACTGAAAACACAGACAAACTTGAACCATAGAAACATGCTGAGTAAACTAATTTCATGCTTTAGGAGTCGTGTCGAGAAATTAAAGGGTTTATATACATATATCATAAGATCTACATTAGACAAGGTGGAAGCATAATAAAAGAAAAGGCAAACATGCATATTTCAACCAAACAGGCCTTTCACAGATGTCTTATTTCTTACTCTAGTTTTTATTAGGACTACTAAAAAATGTCTCTCTTTTGTTAAGGTTGTACCTGGGAGTTTGCAGCCATGGTGAACTACATCAAGCGAACTCTCCCCGACACTCTGCTGGTGGTCGTGGGCTTCAGTCTGGGAGGAAACATCGTGTGCAAGTTCCTGGGTGAGAACCGATCCAACCAGGACAGAGTGCTGTGCTGTGCCAGCGTCTGCCAGGGATACAGCGCCCTCAGGTTAGTGAAATGGAAATGTATGTTTGTAAATGCATAAATAAAGATACATGGCTGGTTCTTCAGTTTGAGATACTGCTGTCAGTCAATACCTTTGTTTGTTTAATGATGATGATGATAATATTGAATAATTCATTCGTTTTTTATGCATGTCAATAGCTTTTTCTTAGTAGTATAATCTCCCATATCTCCTTTTAGTCCACTGTTGAATAAAATATGTACACTAAAAGGTTGTAAGAGAAGTGTATTTTAAAACTTGTCTAAGTGTTCAGAGGGGTATTTCCACATTAATACGTGTGTGTGTCTGTGTGTGTTGTCTAGGGCCCAGGAAACATTCCTTCAGTGGGACCAGTGCCGGAGACTCTACAACTTTGTGTTGGCAGACAACATGAAGAAGCTCATCCTGTCACACAGGTGGAGAAACATAACAACACTACAGTTTCTATGGTTACATATTAACAGTTCAAGTTTATTGTCATTCATCCAACAGCTGCCACAGAAAGTTCCTCTTCTCTGTTTCACTTCGGTCAAATATGAATCATTTATGAACTTAAACAGTACAAACAGTAACCTTGCTTTGGCTTCTGACGTGTGGTCAGAAAATAACAATATCCATCTTGAATTTTGCTTTATTTAAGATACATTAAGTATTTACTCTACATTAATTTTTGCAAATGTTGAATTTCAGCAGTAAAAAAGTTGTTGACACACTGAGATAAACATCCATTGGTTTATCTGTCCTGTAGAAACAAGAAATCATTCATAGATGTCAGCCAAATGCTGAAAAATGGAGCTAAAAGACTGAATGACTGTATATCAGCCATAATTAAGAGGTTACGGTCCATTACAAAAAGTCTCAGAAACAAAGATTTAGCTTCCTGCCCTGATTTGTCTCAATATCATCTAATATTCCTCTAATCTATTAATTATTATTCTCTTTAACAGGAACAGTTTGCTCAGCATGAACTCCAGCAACATTGGTGACGCTGAATTTAGCAAACTGATCGCGGCCACGTCTCTGATGCAGATTGACGACAGCATCATGAGGTGAAAACTTGTTAAATTTGGATTTTATGGGGCTTCTAATGGCTTCACGGTCGTTATATCTGTTACTAATATTACTGCACGATTTCACCCCCGCAGAAAATTCCACGGCTACGACTCGGTGAAGGAGTACTACGAGAAGGAGAGCTGTGTGCACTACATCCACAAAGTGAGTAACAAGTATTTAGATGTTTACTACAGAAACTTTTAGGGCGTGACTGACGGTATATTAGTACCACTGACTCCACCAGTATTACTTTTTACATCTGCTGCTGCTGCTCATATGACTACCGTACTACTTTTATGTGCTAGTATTACTATCACTTTTACTACAAGGACTTATGTTTTATTGGCATTTAAACTACTATTGATCCTAACACTGATACCTCCATTACTACTGCTATATTTTGTACTACTGCTTCTACTGTTTCGGCAAATACTACTAATATATCTGCTTATTATCACAGCTAAGTGTAGCCTGAGAGTAGCAGTCATTGGCTTCTACTTTTGTTATTGTTTTGTGTGTTTTTTCAATGTTCAGTTTGTTTAGTAGCTTTGACTTTATGCTTCATGAGCACTTTGATGTGTTCTTACATCATTTACTGTGAATAAAGTTAATTATTCATTAATTTAGTACTACTGCTAAAGTCAACACAATTGCCTCTGATACTATTACTTTTACAATGTCTGCTATTTATTCTGCTACTTCTACTGGTACCACCATTATACTTTTGCCTCTACAGTTATACTAGACTGACTAACCTACTTCTAAAGCATCCCCTTCTAATACTTCTGCTGCTGATACTACTATAGTACTACATATTTTACTGGTACTTGTACCACCCATCAACTTTTCTTCTAATTTTCTACTTTTACAACCATCCGGACTGATATTCGTACTTATACTGCTGCTGCTTACTTCCACTACAGTTAAAACTACTACTTCTTCTACTACCGCTACTGTAATGTCAGTGTACTTTTTCTTGTATAACTACTATGATGGTGAATCATTTTACTGCTGGTTTTGTAAATGTCTTTAAGTTAGTGTTTCAGCCTTGGCGTCCCACCTCTTGTGTGGTTAAAGTTAAGGGAGTAGTTTACTTTGTTCGAAAAATGCTTATTCAGGCTTCCTCTTGTTTTTTTTTGGAGTTAGAAGAGATAAATCCTACTCTCATGTTTGTGTGTGTTTTCATCATGGAGTTAAAACTGGGAGGCTATTGACTTTGCTTAGCGGTAAAGACTGGAAGCAGGAGGAAACAGCTAGTCTGGGTGTCTCCATAGTGGAAAAAAATCTGCCTGTATCAAAACTTCTAACAGCCACTGATATACATGTTTTTTTAATACATACACCAAAAGTAAGTAAGAATGAAAATATGTGCGTTCACAGGAACTTGTGAGGTGTAATTTCCTTATTTACAGTACTTCTGCACAGCAACTCCACTGGTTGCCTGGCAACCTCTCTATCATTGTTTCTGTTGCTAAACCACACATCGTCTGTTTTATTACTGTTTGTGTGCCGATCAAACAAATGGTATGCAAAATATTGTGAACTTTAGAAGTGCTGGGAGGTATATTTCTATGTTTGCACAGAGCCCGGTAGCTATTTGCCTCTGTTTCCATTTTTTATGTTAAGCTGAAGTAATCGCCTGCTGCTTCTAGCTTTAGCACAGACATGAGAGTGGCAAAATAAGCAAAGATCCTAAAATGTCAAAGTATTCCTCAATGAATGAATTAATGAAAAATAAATACTGCTTTTACATTTTCTACTGCTGAAGTTACCTGACCTGCCACTGCTACTACTAATACTGCTGCTTCTACTAAAACGCCTCCTGCTAATAATACTACTACTATTACTGATGCTGGTCCTAAAAATGTCCCGGTGTATAAGTAGACCTTCCTCGGTTACTCACAAACAAACTGTGATTTTGTCTCTCTCAGGTCACTGTGCCTCTCCTGCTGGTAAACTCCTCAGACGACCCACTAATACATCAGTCACTGCTGTCTATTCCACGCACACTCTCAGGTTTGTGTCAATGGACAAGATTCACTTATCATTGATTGTTATTGGTAGTTACATGGTGGCCATTACTACAGCTATTATATATTGCTGTAGCCTTAATAATGTTGTGGCTGTTTAAATACAGTAGGCTAATGTTAAATGGGACATGTGCATTTAAATCTTGTGATGATTGTACATTTTCAGTATCAGGGACTGTATAGGAAGAGAAATACCGGATGATTTTGGGAATGTTCAGGAATCCCGGAAACCTGTACATGATTCAAATTTGAAATGTCTGTACAAGTAATCTTAATTTGAACATAAAAACCAACAGGCTTTGGTAGAAAAGAGACAAAGAAAATTTAAAACTGCCTTAGTGGACCAATCAGAAATTAGGTGGCACGTAAAATCAAAATGTAATAAAACAAAAAAATAGGCATCCATCGAAGATCATACATCATATGAACCTACAATAATCACTGACCCTTATAAAAAAAATGAATATAACAATATTCCCTCCTTTTCTGCAGCTATTAATGCAGCACCATGTGGACAGTGACTAAACTCTTACTTAGACGTTTAAATGGCTCATATTTAGTTTGTTGTGCATAATTTGGAGCGTTTCCTAGAAACCGATGACTACAACCATAAAACTTTGTCCGCACAGTGAAACAATCAACCCTATTTTAGACTGAATGGAAGTGTTGTCCCTCCTCCCTGTGGAGCCGGACACCGGAGTCTTAAGTGTTGATAAAGTCTTGTCGCAGCTCTCTGCTCAACACCACCCAGGCCAGACAGTCTTGTTGAATTTTTCAGGGCCATGTGATCCGCCTGAGCTGTTGGATTATATATATAGAGCTGTGTGTGTGTGCGTGTGTGTGTTTTGCCTCAGTGGGTCACATGCACTGACCCCAGAGTGTGTAAATTACTGTGTGTTATGACCAGTGTTGGGGAGACTTGAACTACATAGCTTAACTACAGTGGTAGAAATGTAGTTTGTTCAAACTACTGCCAGGCTGAACTACATGTAGTTTTACAAGTTACGCTTGCAAAGTAGCTTCCCCAACACTGGCTATGACTTACACCTTGTCAAGTGAAATCTGAGACTCACCCTCCACTTGAAGATAAAGTAACATAGATTACAAAGATTATACTTTTTTTTCCCATTACTTTTTCTCTTTATTATTCACAGAAATTCAACTGTGGTGTAGATTTTGATTAAATTGTTTTCGTTAATGCATTTTTTAAATCATCTCCAGTTTTGTTTTTGTTTCTTTAAACTAAAATAAATGATAACACTTCCCTGTATAGGCCTCTCATCAACAAACCCATTTAAAATTCACTGAACAAAAGAAGTCTTGCCTTAGGCTTTAGTTCCTGAAAATGTGGCCTTTCTAAGAATAGGTCTTGGAGATTTTGAGATTGGGTGACATTGTGCAACATTATACAACACTTCAGATTAAAGTAAAGGACACAGTGCTGGTTTCAGTGCCTAGTAGAAAGCTGAAATACTGTTCTAGTTGAACGGGCGCAACTTTTGTGTGTATGTGTGTGTGTGTGTTAATCTATAAAACAGTGGTTGGGGGTTAAGACTGTGAAAATGGTTTATAATAATAGAAAGGGAAAGTAGCATTGAACTGAACATCTTCACCGCTGACTTCACAGTTTTTCATTTTAACGATACGTCGACTTTTAATGCTGGCAGGCTTAATTATTTATTTCCACATCAACAAAATGAGGTAGTCTCTAATTAGTAATTGACTAGAGATTGAACAAAAAACCAAAGAACTGAGTGTTATGCTGCATCAGCATCTGACAGGCGTACAGTGTACTGATAGTATGGCCGAACTTTATAAATGCTTAAATAATAATGATAGTTTGGTGCTTTGGTTTAAGCACTAAAACAGTTTCAAACGTTTTTTATTTATATAAAGTGCAGAAGCTGTAAACATGGTAATTTTGGTGTTTTATGTCATTACACAGCAGTAACACTGAACATGTGTCTGCTGTACTTCATCACTAATTGTTTAAGGTACACTACCTGTTTTTGTATTAGAGCCAAATAGCGCCCCCTCACAATGAAATGTGCTCTGTGCTCACCGTTGACTTTTCTTGAAATTCACAATTTGAGATTTAAATCATCAGCTGTGAGACGTGAGGAGTTCGTCTTTGCCAAAATGTATTGACTGTCATTAGTCATTATATACATTTGATACATTTTTATTTTATTTCTATGCTGTTATGATGTTGGATATTTATCTTAAACATGTAAAAGTTACAAAACCTAAAGTCAACATATAAAAAATGCCACCTTCAAGTCAAAAGCCAGGACTTCAACCAGCTGTGCACACCTTCTCTACAAAGTTACCTCTATGTTCTCCTCAAACTGACGTCAGTGTGTTCGCTCATGCCCACAAATGGATATCTGTTCTGCAACCTTTGATGCTGTGGTTGTTTGTTTTATCTACCCGCATATTTCAGATCGGACTCAGGCTTAAACATGTACAGATGTGTTTAGGAAGTTCATATTTTGAGTAAAGAACAAGGAGAAAAACAGTGAAATCCTACTACTGTTGTTTGGTTTGGTGGAAGTCTGCAGAGGAGCAGCTTCTGATCAGAGCAGAGTTTATTCTTCAGGAAGATCAATTTAAAGAGACTGGAGCAACATATGTAAATGGAGATTTGCGTATGTCTCCTTTTAATAGCGCTCCATTTAGCAAAACATTTGATAACAGTATATACACTATTGACTGTGTTATATAATATTGAGCTTCACTGTAAATAATTAACTCATAACTTTTTATCTAATTTCTTCTTTCTTTTCAGGCTTCACACAGATGGTAGAATTTACTCTTATCGCTCTAATAAACCTCTGTATAAAAAAAACTTGAGCAACAGTTTCCAGCAAACAAACTCAGATAAGCAGAATTTACGTCAGCTGCGCAGCACTAGATAAAGTCGTAATTAGCAGGTAGTTGAATAAAGGCGATGTTTTTGGACAGTTGATGGAGTAAATATTTGACTTTTCAGGTGGGGACTCCAACAGAATATTTGTGTTGTCCTGCGTTTGCTGTATGTGTGAATAGGCAAATGTTTGCTAACACCTTGGGCAACTAGATAAGCCAATTATGTCACAGGTCTGTGTTTCTTTCTTTTAATATTGGAGGATTTCTGCACCTTAGTGGTTAACAATCACTAACTGCACCTTTAAATAAGACCCTTTAGAAACAAAACACCATAAATTAGCCGTTCTATTTATGTAGGACAGGCCTTTATACGTATTTTAGATGATATTAGAGGCAGTTTCTGTCAGGAATTATGTGCTAAGGTGAAGATGATTTCATGTTTTATATCGTGTTTATTTATTGGCCAAAAAATACACCTATATTGACAAATGTGTACTTGATCAGCAACTCTTTAATCCGTTATCACTGGTTTACCACTACGTTAATGTCAGAAGCCATTTAGATGCATAACTGAACCAGCATTGAAGTAGATGTGAGTCATACTTTTACAGAACAAAATAAATTAAAATAAATTCTGTCTTTCTGTCTTCCTCTCCAGAGAAAATGCCTAACGTGATATTTGCCCTGACCCAACACGGAGGCCACCTGGGCTTCTTCGAGGGTGACGTACTGTTTCCGCAGCCCCTCACCTGGATAGACAAGTTTATAGTCCAGTACACAGACGCCATCTGTCACTGGGAGAAGAACAGGCCGGACTGCCAGAGGAGCAGCCAACAGGACACAAACTCTTGCCTGCAGAGCACAGGGGCAAAGCTCAGCGGGTAACACGTACACACACGACTGGAGACGAAACAACATATCAAAACACACACAGGCATGCTGCTGCGTCTGCTCTTCTGCTGCTACTTCTTCTTCAGCAGTAATGGCGATACACTTGAGTCATTCTGATACATGTTGGAAATGTAAAAACTAAATTTAGAGGAGAAGTGGGGGCACAAAAATGTAAATTACAAATTTCAGACTTATTAATATCGGAGGGTGTAATGTTACCTCAGAGTCAATTGTTCCTTCCTCTTTTGTGATGAGTCACTTCGCCATCTGCTGGTTTTTGGCAGCTGTTGCGTCTCTCGTCTCGTTTGGACATAAAATAATACTTACACTAACGGATAACTATGACCTGTTCCTGTGTTTAGAAAGAAGAGAAAGGTGAAATTTCCCCACATAAATCACCACTGAAAGGTTTCCCAGATACTCAGGTACTCATAAATCAGCACCAGATAGCCTTAAAGTGGGTCTTCAACACACTTTTTTTAATTTTTATTCTTGCTCCCTAAAAACACAATATTTACTACCACTATGCAAGTGCCTTAATTTTAAAAGATTTTGGTTTACAGGATTTCCAGCTTTTGTACGATGTCAACATGAAGTTTTAATGGTCTTCTTCTTTTATGTTGCGCATTCTTTGACATGATGCTGTCTATTTCTATTAAGAGAGTCATGTTTTCTTATTGCAGGACAAAAAAATCAGTTAGTTTTTTTGTGGATGTATGGTTTAGCCGTCATTTTGCTCAACACGTTAACAGATTTTTCTTTACATTTCCATTATGAGCAGCGGACCATCAGCCTGCATCGTTGCTGCTGACCTTTGAAATACAGCAATCAGGGTGTCAGGTTATTAAAGAGGTTTAAGGATATTTAAAAAATACAGAGAATTTTTTTTTTATTATTTAATGTTTTTGTAGCAGTTATTTCCATGTTGTTAAATGGGAATATGGGTCTTCATGCAAACTAGCTTTAACTTAACTTAACTGCACTTCTTTTGGTCAACTTTTCCCATTCCCACTTTTTGTTCCATTCCATTCATTTCTCCACAAACCTTAAAAACCAGCATGTAACAGCGATTATTACTATGATGCTCCTGCCATCAGGTGGTTCAGTCCCCTAAATGTTGTTGTGGATTTAGAAGTCTACCATCCAGGACAGGAGATACTAGAAAACTATACAGAACTAAAGAGCAGTTCAGGACAGATGTTTGCAAACACGAGAGAGGAAAGTACAACTGGGGCACAAACAGGACATTTTTTTAAATGAAAAATCCAAATTTGGGCTTTCATTTTACACACTGACTGGTCTTTATGGTGTATTATTTTACAATGGTACTCAAAAAGTGCTCAAAAACTTTAATGTTTGATCTGCTGGATTATGGCCAATGCTTTATTCTTTTTTTTTTTTTTTTTTAAAGGCGTTGGCTCAAATACAGTCGGGGTCTGATATTAGTCAATACTTGGAACTTTTTTTTTTACGAGTTTCATAAGTTACTGAGGGTTTTTGGGGGGTTTATTATAAGCTGCTTGCACCTAGGTGGGTTTGCCTGTGTAGTACAATAAATGCAGCGAGGAGAATTCAGACTGAAAGATTTCCTACGTAGAAAAACACAAAAATTAAATGAAGACACACAAATCTAATCTCTATTGTGTTTCACGGTGTATTTCAGTTATAAATGGGGATAAAGGTCTGAAACTTTGTTTTCTGTAAGTGATTGTTTAGCAGTTTGGACCTCTTTCACCACAATATTGAATATGTCCTGTGGTGTTCATGTAAATGCCGTGGACTCTCCACACAATTTAAAGCTTAAAATTAACTGTTTATGATTCACTTTTGTTCATTATCTTTACATGCAAGTCTTATTTCATTTTAAAAGATGTAATAGTAAAGAAAGGACCAGTGTGTAGGATTAAGTGGCATTTTAGCAGCACTGTTGCAGATTGTAGCCAACTATTTATTATTGGATCCCACTGCTGGTTGGGAACCGTAATGACACCTCACCCTCAGCACCCCCTTTCAAGCTTGTAGGAGAAGCTGCGGTGGCCGCAAAACTTGCAAAAAAAAAAAAAGCCTTCTCTAGAGCCAGTGTTTAGTTTGTCCATTCTGGGCTACTGTAGAAAACATGTTGGTGCAACATGGCGACCTCCGTGGTAGAGGATGCGCTCCCTATGCAGATATAAAGGGCTCATTCTGTGATTATACACTAATGAAAACATGCTCATGATTATTTTATTCCATTTCTGCTGATTGATCCCCCTAAATCTTACACACTGGTCCTTTAAATTGTCAATCTGCCCTTTAAAAGCACAGTGCAACCTGCTGCTGTTTGTGCAATATGTTGAGAAATGGACCGTTTTGCCTGCACTTTACTGTCTTTACAGTTGAAACTGTACTGTATGGCACTATAATATGTATTTGCGTATGAGTGTGAGATTTATAGTCTAATCCGAGTGTTTTTGCTTTAATGTGTTACACAGTCATCTTATTTGGACTCACCTAATAATAAATATTTTTCACATACGTACAACCTTTTCCAAGATTTCCGTCTTTTTTTGATGTTTAAATCAATGCAAAGACAACGATGTACATTTATATACAGTTTATTGTACATTTATTGACATTCTTATTGGTGCATCAGGTAGCACATTGGGTTAAACTTCATAATATTCATGTTGAAGAACAATCTAAAAAACACATGAGAGACAGGCACTTGTTGGAATATCAGCCTTGTACTTCAAGGAGAGACAGAGGGGGGGGCAAGTGAGTGGAAACTGAGAGAGCTGGGGCCAGCCAGTGTTAAAACAAGCTGTGTGAGTGAAGTACAGTACGGTCCAAAAAAACATAACTTAACAGAGGAGAGATGTGGGTTTTGAAGGAACGCTTTACTGTTTTTCCGTCATGAAATACCATTTAAAAGACTTAAATACTTAGACTTAAATAATTTTACATTAAATACTACCTTACAGGCAGACACTGGCTCTCTACTTTAAGTTTAGTGTGAAAATTAACTTGCAGAGACTTGAAATTGCCTTCAGATGGTTAATTGATCGCTGTGAACATTTCAACACCTTTATTTAATTGTTTCTTGCAGTTGTGAGCATGCACTCTTTAAAAAGTCACTCCTGTTTATCCCTTCCAGGGAACTCTTGAGATCCAAAATGTGTTAATCAGCTGCTAAAAAGCAATACAATCACCAATCTGACAAGAAACAATAAGCAAATGTGGGTGTTGTGAAACAAATGTGGCCTTTTTGTGTTAATGTGGGTTGCTGTTTGGCAGCAAACTCTTAAATCCTGAGTGTCAGAGTTTATTTGAACGCATCAACAAGGAAGCGTCATAGCAGCTTCTGCCCAAAATTGCTTTGCTGGGTGGAAATAACACTTAAATGTTCACTGTGATAAATTGCTTATTTTAAGCCAATTTAAGACTAGAAAGGCTGATTTTCACAATAAACTGGTATGAAATGAAATGAAAGGTTGTTTATAAGGAAGGAAATTAGTCTGTAATGTTTAAATCTGCCATTGCCTTCAGTATTTAATAGGCTTTGGGCATCCCAGTTAAATCTGAGAAGTTGTAAAGTGCCAAAGTGTCAACCAAGTGGCTTTTACAGAATACAGTAAAGTGTCGAAATGACTTACAATAAGTGATTTCAACAACAGGAAGTGAGACTGCCTTGTTCCTGTTTGACTGTGTTTTGTCAGGTCCTGGGAAAACGACATAAACTGAACTTTTCACACGCTTGTGACTCTCATTCTTCACTTTTTTTATTGTTCTACAACCAAACAGCTAGATTTGGGGTTTGTAATATATAATGGCTCTCAGCCTCATTGGCAGGGGGAGGGAGAGGGTTTAGTCGAACAGCTTGGCTGCTATGGCCTTGCCGTCGTACTTGGGAGCTTTTCCGTCAAACTCAGCGGGAAGGATGTCGGCGTCAAACTCCTTGTAGTAGTTGTCCAGCTCGTCTCCGTGGACGAACACCTAGAGCAAACACAGCAGCGGTTAGAGGGATTACAGACCGGGAGGAATTTCCAGCACCCATTTATTTCCTTTGTAAATAAGTGGTCATTTAATTTAAGCGGGTGTTTATAATACCCTGAGGTGTGAAGCCTCAATAAACCCACTGTTACACAGAGAAAACAGATTAACCATTCACTGCTAAAACACACCATAAACCTAATTTTAAAGTGGTATTTGGTGTATTATGGGTATTAAAGTCAGCAGCCTACAGTGAGCTCTACTAATAATAAAACAGCCCCAAGCTCCAAAAATAAGAAGTACTGTTACACTAGTCTAAAGATAAGCCTCAGCTTCTTTTAAATCACTTCATCTTTAAAAAAAAAAAAAAAGCCTTTTTACTAATATCAGCGTTTGTTTTACTTTCAGTCCAAAATGTTTTATCTGTTCCATTTGATTATGTTACAGCTTTCATTTCATTTACAGTAGCTTTCAAGGAGAAAATTCATCCTAACATTTGACTGGTACTTAATATATTATCTTATCATTGGGTACTTTTGGTGGCCTGATTTTATTTATATGTGCATATATTTATATGTTTATGTATTGTGCTAAAGTTTCCCTATAAAGCCCTTTGCATCTGTGAATTCAATCCAAAACTGAAAAACATAAAAGCTCTTAACATTAGTGTAGTTACAATGCCATGAATGAGTCTAGTAATATCCATTCGTTTCGTGTTTAAGTGCATTTTCTCAATTGTATTATGAAAGTCATGCATTCAAACCAAAGTATAGAGTTTTCTTTCCGTTTTAAGTGGATTTTTCCCCTAACATTGCTGTAATTAGACTTAATGAGGCTGTAGGCAGGAGCAGCAGTAGTCACAATGCCATCGTTCTTATTGGATTAAATCTCTGTAACTCACTCTCTCTAGCAGTTTGCCCTTCATGAGTGGTTTGACCACATTGTAGGTGGTGGTGAAGTACCAGGGCTGGTGGATGAAGTGCACAGCTTTGAAGCGAGCAGGGAACGAATCCTGGTGGGAAAGAAAGAATGAGGCAAAAAAAAGAAGAAAAACATCCAGTGAGGAAGAGTTCTGCAGGAAGTAAGTGAAGCCTACATTTTTTCTACTACTTAACAGATTTTTCTCTCCCATGAGAAAAATGTGGGTTGGCAAGAGTTTGTTTTTCCCCACCTGTAACATGTCCACCATCTTCTTGAGCTCGGTGGGTTTGATTCCTGACGCCTGCTGCATGGTGAAGCCTTTGAAGTTCTCAATGATGCAGAACCCGTTGATCTGAGTCTCCTCGTTCTCCAGCAGCTTCTCCAGGATCACACAGTAGGCACGCAGGATCTAAACACACACACACACACACATAGGGTGATATTTGAGAACAAAGAAAAAAAACCTCTTGTGTCCATTTAAATGAAAACTGAGTATTGTGAGATATGTGGTTACCTCATCGAAGGTGATCTCCTCGTAGTCCCAGTTCTCGATGTTGAAGAGAAGAACCACGCGGCCGTATTTGTCTCGGCTCTGCAGGATGCCAGGGTAGCCGGCCTCAATGGTGCTGCGTACGGCCTCCGGGGTCAGATTCTCGAACAGCTCGGGGTAATCCTTCCTGAAACGCACGTAGCCTGGACACAGACACAGGAACAGATTGAAGGGTCATACTCAGCTGTAGATCTGGAGACGTATTGACTGGCCCTGTCATCCACTGCCCATATGATTAAAGGTTCATCTAGCAGCCATGAAACCATTGCTTGCATTTTGATTTATTGACATTTTTGTGTATTAATGTACAATTTAATGGCCAAATGTTAGTGTTTATCATATCTAGGTTAGATCTCACTGTCTTCAGGAGAAACTGATACATCTAAAAGTATGAAATCAGGTTGTTTCAGTGTCTCATGATGATCTAAACACTGTTTCAAAGGATTTTACACGATGTAAATGAAATGTCTGATGTGAACATAAAAATCACTGTGAAAAGTTGACATAAAATGGATAACGTTCATTACTTTTGGCACATTAGTGTATCTTTGCAAAAGGATTTCCTGACTGCATCATTTGAAGACTTTTTATAGATTATTTTTACTTGTAAATTATCTGCTGTTTATCTGTTAGATCACATGCAACATTTTAGACACCAAAGATTGACAGATTTTCTCAAAAGAAAAAAGTGAAAATCCCTCATTCACTTCATTACAGCTGCTTTCATTTAAACTAAATACATGTATTAAAAACAGCTTGATGTTTTCTCAAAAAACTGGCACCATAATTACAGCTTTCATGGACAGAGGAGGAAAAATGCTGTCAGAATATTAGAATCTGCTTCTTAACACTGTCAGTTACAGGACTTACCCTTCATAAGCTCGAAGGCTCGGGGCACGTCGTACTTCCTGGCGCGGATGAAGCGGACCAGCATACCGTCTGGTTTCTCCCCGAAGGTGTCCTGCACCCCCTTGGCCAGTTCATCTCCTGCATCTGCCTTCTCCTTAATGATTCCTCGCAGCTCCTTCACAGCAGACACCCGCTTCTCATCTGTCTCGTTCAGCTCATCCTTGGCCTGTAAGAGGAGCCACACCAGACCGTTAACAGCTCACATAGAAACACAGGTACTTAAGTTTTGGTTTTATACCTTTTTTATGTACATACTGTCAAAAAGAAAATTGAAATATTGTGTTTATTCATTGTAAGAATGTGCAGAGAGAAGATGTGAAATACAAGTACAGCTGTTTGACATTGTTATCCAGTGGTGGAAGACTCAGATCCTTTAATTAAGCAAAAGTAGAAATACCACAATGTAAAAATATAAGATATATATATGTACAATGTTATATGTAAATGCCCTGCATTTAATCTTTATTCAAGTAAATGTACAGAAGTATTACCAGCTAAATGTATTTAAATTATTCAAAGGAAAAGTACTTGTCTTCTACACACATCTACACACATATTTCATGTGAATTTGGGAATTGCTGGTTTAATCTTGAATAATGCAGCATCATTTAAAAGGTTGAAAAACTTAAATAAATAATAAATAAATGCAGTGGAGTATAAAGTACAATATTTCACTCTGAAATGTAGAGGTATTAGCTACAGTTAGCCATTTAGCGTGAATGTGTGTGCTGAAATTGCACAATTAACACTTTAGAAAAGAATGAGACCCTGAACTTGTTTCATTTCTATTTCTATTCTATGTTTATATGTAATTTAAAATATCATAAGTGACATAGTACAGTGATTAAACTCTTGAACATAATTACATTTTGTGTCCTGATCTTTCCTGACTTGGTTACGTGAGAGCAGGTCTAGCTACCTTCTGCTTGGTGTGGTCTGGGAGGCTGGCACAGGGTCCAAACACCGCCCCATGGTCCTTGACGGTGAGGCGCTCGAGCTTGGCCCTGAGAGCCTGCTCCTCCTCGGACACCATACGGTAAGTTCCACTCTGCAGAGAGAGAGAGAGAGGTCAGAGGTCAGCGTTAATGAAACATACAGAACAGCTTTGTCATGAGTCAGTTTACAAGCACTTCATCTTAAGAGAAAAGACAAATTACTGCCTTGTGTGATTTTTGCAAAAAGCAGCGTGTGAACTTGACTAAATTTTCATTCCACTGTTGGATTTTCAGGGCACCACACAGCGCAGACGTTTTACGCTTAAGTCGAGTTAATAAGGTACAAATTCCTCTCACAATCCTCTCACTAGCTTGCTTTAGTCCTGTGTAAATAGAGTACATCTTCTTTGTGCACTAGCTTATATACCAACAATTAGCAGCACCAGTGTTAAAATTCACACAAAACAATGACAGATAATATACAGTGCAGGGAGAGGCAAAGAACCCAAATGGACTTATTTAAAGCCTCTACCTAAAAAATGTCACAATATTAAAGGAAAATAATATGACTACATGGAACAAAACAAATCTAAATCTAAAAATATTAAACTTTTTTGATACTTAACATCAATTATTTAATACTTGAGATTCAAGAAAGATAGTTAATAAGATAGTACTTAATAGATAAGTACTTTCTGATACCTTACTTAAAAAATATAAATGTGTTTTTATTCATTTAACAAAATAAGGAAACACACTTAGATGTTGAGTGCTGTCTAAACACAAGCAGCTATATTATAATAACTAATCTAATGTCTACATTTGGCAGAATTATGATTTAAATATCTGATTAATTAATGGAAAAGGCTACAAATCTGATCAGACATTCAATGCCGATATCATAAGATACCAATAAAAGTATAGAGGTTTGTCAGTCAGCCTTGCAAGCTATAACTAAGAACAGCTTTGAGTCCTAGTTTTAAGGTCCCGGACTGCTTCAGAAGTCAGAGTAAAGCAGCAGTGACTAATTCTTGTTGCTCAATGTGAGTTGAAACCTTTCAGCAGGCTGTTGCACCACTGGCCACACCTCAATAGACTATTTCCACAGTGGAGAGTTTATCATGGCAGGAAAGGCTGTGGTGTATAATTAATATCATTAATAATGGATTAACTCCATGCAGCTGTGCCAGTTCCAGGACCTCGATGTTAAGGGTGTTGGCTCACCGGTCAGTGACCCTCAGAAATGGGAAGGCTCGATCATTAATATTGCACTTGTCCTGGAATTGCATGTCAATATTTCTGAAAAACTCCTATTCATCATCTCACAGCAGGTGTTTTTTGATGGTTTTGCACCTAAACTTTGTTTTCCTGGGAGCACAGAAACATGCACACTCATTATCTCTGCAGACTGACTCCTCCTCCTCCTTCTCCTCCCACGCTTGTAAAATGTGCACGTTGCTTCAGGTAAAAACAAAAAGCTTTAAATGGCTTTCTGTGTCAATATAATTCTCTCACAAGACTTGGTTATGCAGTGTGAAGTTTAAAACGAGTCTAATCCACACAGATAAAATGCCTGGCCACCAAACAGTGCAGGAACATAATCAATGGGCTTCAGTGTTTGGTTAATCTCCCTCACATGAATCCAGTAAAGCCTGCAAATGTACAGTAACGACTACAAGTAGACCTGATGCAGGGATTAGCAACTGTTTACGGCATCCGTAACAATGAGCTTTGGTCTTGAGAAATGTTGAGCTGTGGCTGAGTCCAGTTTACAAAAAGATGACTGGGTGTTTGTCTTGGAGAAAGTTGTGAGAGGAGTACTATTTAAATCCCTGCTACAGCTCGGTTAGAAGAAACGTATGTCAAATATCGGCACTGATCAGTTTTCTCTTTGCACAATTTATCCAAAACAATTTTAAATAAATAGAAAACGTGTACTTACAACAACAGCCATGTCTTCTGCTCTTTAATATCAGCTCTGTACAGTCTGGAGGGGAAACAAACGGGAATTTGTGATTCACACCAATCCTGACAAAAAAAAAAGCATACTACTGATGTACTGTACTCCACATTAATCCCTCTCCATCCCACCCTCTCTGCTATAACAAGGTACTGATTGTGCTATATTTAGCACTTGCCCCATTCCTAGATGGTTTATCAGGACATTTAAGGTCAACAGTCCATTGGTTTTATAATCAAAATGATCACACTCAAGGGTTTCTTAAAGTTGAACTCTTTAGTATCATGCTGATAAATTCAATACATGTCTATAAATCTAGTATCTATACAGAAGCAGTAAATTATACAACCATTTGAACCTCAGTGAACCTAGTTTTTATTTAAACTAGATCAAACTTGTATCACACTGGCTATTGCAGTGTATGTTTCTTGTTCCATTCTCAGTAAATTAGTGTCAGGAAATTAATCAGCAACTGTTTTGATAATCGAAGCAAAAACATTAAACATACATTACTCATTCCAGCTTCTTAATTGTCAAGATATTGAGTAGTAAACTGAATATCTTTGGGTTTTTACACTGGTGGACAAAACAAGCAATTAGATAAGATTTTACTATTTTAACTATATTTTATAGACCAAATCATTAATTGAGTAAATATGAGCAGATTGATTAATAATGAAGATAATTGTTAGTTGCAGCCCTGACTTAATTTATAATATAACACACTTAAGGTGAAATTTAAGGTGAAATATGTGAGCTGCAACAAATGTTTCATGCATTTAGCGTGTCATATTGAGTATCTTTGGAGACATAAACAGTTCATCTGTCTCCTACACATTGAAATTTTGAAGCTAGACTGCTCGCGAAGTGTCATCAATCAGGACAGAGTCAAACATCCTCCACCTGCTACTCTCTATCTCGACAGCTGATTTTCTAAAGTTCACTGCATCACACAAGTTTCTAATTACTATAACACTGTAAATGCCTCTCTGTAGACTCAATATCCAGAGCAGCAGCACCATGAGTGCTTGTATTCTTAGGATCTTTGGACACAGTGGGAGCTAGAATTAGTCCTATAATGCACCTACTGAGTGAGAGTGACCAATGAGTCTTATAATTAGATTTAGCACTCAAATACATCAAGATACAAGGAAGAGAAATTAAGTTTGGGAGTCAAAAGCAGCTTAATATCCATTAAAAAAAAAAATGTAATGCCACTGTATAACATAGCATCATTGTCCCTGGTTAAAATCATCTTCATCAGTAGCATGAAGGACAACAGTAGGACCCAGAGGAGCTGCAGAGTTTAAGAGTCGTGCAACATCCGAGGCAGAAAAAAAGGCAGCCCCTCAGCAGAGGAGGCCGAGCCTTACCTGGGGCAGATGTGAAGTCGCTGGTGGGGAGTTGCAGGGGTCTGTGTGGAGCACAGTGGAGGGGACCTATAATTTGTAGCTCTGGGATTAGTGACGTCACGACAGATTACACCCAATAGATTTCTTTTTCTTTTCAATCAGCATAAAAGTGGCAGAGGGTGGAGGGTGGGAAGAAGGGGGGCGGAGGGGACGGCGAAAGGTGTTTGGCCAATGGTGAAGGTGCTCACATGACAGAGGCAGGGTCAGGACACATTTCGGATGATGTAATGTTGTAACGTATACACACTTCTAGGTAAGAGGTGGTTTAACAGAGGAACAGGCAGGATTGGAGGGGACGGGGATTTGGTGGCATTCCTCGGAGACTTGGATGGAGTGAAAAGTGACCATTGTGATCGCTGATTCCCGGTTTTCATTACTGCAACGTGAAAACACTCGGGTTGGGTGAGAGGAGAGGTCGAGCTTTATTCAGTCTGTTTCACATGTTTAGAGGCATAATGGTGGAAAAGTGTTCAGTGTGGTTCTGATATTGTCATGTTAACAACTGAATCAGCACTTATATTATATAAAAGGGAGTACTGTAGTGTATTTATTATCTCTGGCAATAGGAATAACTTGATTTAAATAGTCTTTAAATGACAGGTTCAGAATTTTACAAGTATGTCTTAAAGCAGCCCGAATGCACAATGACCTCATGAGTACTATTAAATGATGGGAGACAAAATCCAGTCTTCCTTCTGTGCAAAAATGTATTAAAGTTTATTTGAAGCTAAAATGAGGTAAGATGGTTTGTTAGACAGAATGAGAAGTTATCCTTAGAAACTGTTTGTAATACTTTGAATTGGATGAATCATCTGTCAATCACCATCTATCTCTTCTCTTTGTCGTCACAGCTAAACCAAGCCCAAAGCTGCCAGTAGGTCTAGGATGCCGAGGAAGCCACAGGCGTATAACTTGAAGCATGATGGACTCTCATGTGATCTAGTGATCTTGTGAATCCAGCTGCATCACAAGGTAATATATGTGTTAAATTCCCCGTTTTCATGGAAGCTGAACAGGAAAACACCTTGTTTAGACAAAAGGGGAAGTTGTAACTGTGGCAAACTTATTGACACTACTCATCTTCAGATAAACCTTTAAATATATTTTTGCTCAAAACGAGGAGTGTGGATTTTGTCCCCCATCACTTACATTGTAAGTACATTATGAAGGGATCTTCTGATGATCAGTATGAACAGGAGGAATGATTACAGCAAGAAAAATCTGTTTCAGTGTTAGTTTGGGCGTCTGACTGTTGTTTTAAGACTTACAAATCCATGAACTTGTCCTTTAACTTGCTTTAACATTCAAAGATATCACTAATATCAAATATACATCTTTTAAAGGGTGTAATCAAGTGTTATATGTGACTAATATCTCAACAAACAGACTTAAACATACCTCATTAATTTAACAACAGACAATATAATAAACGTTGCATGAACCCTTGATCTAGTTACATTCTGCATATTTAAGTTTGGAGGAGGAAGATTCAGCATCAAAGTTTTCTCATTTTTGGAAAATAAAACAACCTCAAATAGCCTAGCAGTTTCTTAATAGTAGTTTCTTTTAAGCTCTTGAGCTTCCACCACATGCAACAAATACTATAAGATCTTTAAAAAAGTATAAATCTATCTGTTTACCTGAGGAGGAAAGCTTTAACATATACTCAACACTTCCTGTTTTCATAAACATGTATTAGCTTCACACAAGCACCGCCTCCACCCTAAGTATTTGGATTTAGACTTAGGTTCATTTATATCAGTGAACCCGGACCCTAAAATATCCACAATTCCCTGTGATCAGATTAGTTCTCACACACACATTACATGTCAGCACAGCAAGCATAACGGCACCGTGCATGTGGCTGTCACCTTGATGGCCGCAAAATGACTGTGTGCGGAGAGTAAACGTTTATTCATCACATAGGAGCCGTGGACTCGGTCTGTGTGTCTAATCAACTGAGTGAGGTTGAGTAAAAAATCTCTAGATTAATCTCAGTTGAGCAACAGAGACATGTGCATGCAAACAAATCAACAAAGAGCCACTAGGTAGTAAATACAGCAGGGTACTGTAATCTAATTTTCATGATTTTCCAATAATAACACTTTTCAATATGCTGAGAAAATGTGTATAATCTTTTCCTTTATACATCTTTTGTAAAAGATTGTGATACAAGCCCACAGCAGGGGTGTCAATAAGACTTGTGGGGCCCATTCACATTTCACAACACATACAAATCATGCACTAATTAATTGTATTATTAAAAAACCCTTGCACACATGCAGCACTGCTGTTTCTAATTTCCAAAACTCATGATGTGGATAAATCCAAAAGTGTCATCCTGAAAGTGCTGATTGTAAAACCATATTTTCATAATTTGTTCCTTTTCTTTTTGTGACATTTTTGTCAGTTTTATAGTGAAGAGGCAGACAGAAGACAAGGGGAAAGAGATTGTTATGGTATGCAACAAGTGTCCCTGGCTGAGATAAAACCAAAGACATTGCAGTTATGTGGCAGGCAGTCAGTTATTTGGAAGTTAGCCATTTTCCCATCTCTGACCTGGGAATCATTAACGTCACCAACACACGTTTTCCTCCTGATGCAACGATGAAGGCGCAGGCAGCCGACCAGTAATCTGCTAAATCAGGCCTGATCTGCGTAATAAAGCGATTTGGTGAGCAAAATTAGATGGATTGGCCAAACAATGCTACGCTCTGTTCTCTCTATAACCTGAGCTGTAGGGCCAAGTTCAGGCTTTACAGAGCGAGAAAGAAAGAGGCGGAGGCACAGGGACAAAGCCATTAAAGAGCCTCAGAGCGTAGAAAAATGTACAGCTCCACCTGCAGCTCCCTGTACTGCATGATTAGTGAAGGGAAGGGGAAGTCCTAACACTGGGCAGCATGGGTTTCAGTCACTTAATGGTGCTAAATATCATCTCGCTGTAGCGTTAAACTGAGAATATTTGGTCAGCCCATCTTTACTGCGGTGGATTTCGTAGTCTTTAACGACCATTAGATGATTTCACATCCTGATCCAGTGTTTGTGACCGATGATCCAGAAACGTTTCCCAACACTAACAGAGCCTTTACTTCATCCATTAATGCTGCTGCTGTTCTGTTAATGCTGATCTGGCCGTGGATCAAGTAGGACGACAGTGACGCCATAGTTGTTGGGAATTATTCGACTGCAACTAGTATGACCCTTAAGCTGAAACACACAAATATACATGATATATGATTAAAATAGTACTTTTTAACAACCTTAAATAAACAGCTTCCTGTTTGAGAAAAGAAAAACACGATGTAGTTTCAGGTCTCAAATCAGACACCCTCTCCCAGAGTACCCAGCCAAGGTTATCAGACCTCGATTTGTGTCCAAGTAGAACAAAAATATTTTTGGGGTTTTCTGTAATATTAAAATTACCTGGTGGAGTTTCTCAATACACAATCCTGTAAATACTTTCACACTTTTCCACTGATTAAAAATGTGTCAGCATTTAAGAAAATCAGCTTAATAAATGTAATAAGGAAATTAATCAGTGTTTATTTGATTTCAAGTATATCTTCTGTATATAATGTCTTTTTTGTGAATGTTCCTGAAGTATTTCTATCATTTGAAATACTAAATGTGCAACAATCAGGGGGAGTGTAACATTTAGAACGAGTTTTGAGTTTGACACTCATAACCCATCTGATCTGTTTCATCGGGACTGTTTGAGTGTGGTTGAATCAGATTTAATTGACAATGCTGCAGCATAAGTAAAGCATAAGTCAACAACCGCACAGCCTCGCCATCATTTTAATTAAAATGTTGTTTATTCCTGATTGGTGCAGGGAGACAGGGAGGTAGTGTGACATCAACTTTTGCCAAAATGGTCCCGCCTACTTCAAAGCAGTGATAGTTCAGATAAAACAGAAAAAAAAACTCTTGTGCAAAATAGGATTAATTTAAAATTGATGATACATTTTCAGACTTCGGAAGGATCCCATCGCTAATATTAGGCAGGTTTCATGGTCTTCATACTATTTGTCACATTCACCCATTAAAAAAATAAAAATAAAAATCACACTGCCAATGGTTTTATTTTAACATGATGCCGGTTTATTAGGACATTTAAGAGCAGCTTACAATGAGAGGTAATCAACTACCACTGATACAGTTATTAAATACACCAACACAGACATCTATGGCTGCATGTACATGGACGTCACTGCAATAGTTTTAACAGGTTATTTAAAACAGCTGCATGTTGAAAGCTACTTGAGCAATTTTGAGTTGTTCACTGCAGATAATTGTGCATTTTGTTTTATGTTTGAGTACAGAAATTAAAAATAAAACAAAAGTTTCACTTTCATAAAATAGCTGCATCTGTGGCCCAAAATCAGCCTCACATCCTAACCTGGTATCAGTTAAATTTCACCTTTCAAGTAAAGAGCAGATACTCCAAACACATTATACTTTAAGTTAATAACCCCCAACCTTAAGAGAACATTTCATACTTTAGTATAATAATCAAGTCTGTAACAACTGACCTCTGAAAAGTAAATATGTTTTCACAGCAAAAAATATGCTGCTAAGAACTCCATGTTTAACATGTTTAAAACTCAATAAGTTAAGTGTTTTAATTATTAAGTTATTTTCCCTAAGGTGATACAGAACATTTTCTCATATGAGATAATGCAGATAAATGTTATCACACACCCCAAAATACATTAGCATTTATTTCTTACAACACTTTTATATCCTTGATAAGTTGATTCACTGTCAAAATGTGTTTAACTCACATTATTTGTTATCAAAACCTTTCTGAGGACATCACCATGTTGAGGTATTTCACACCTTATTAATCCCCTCTTTTCATTGGCCGTCAGCTATGACATCATTGGGCCAGTACTCGTCCTGCATGTAGTGGTTGGAGGCGGCGAAGCTCGGCTCGCGTGGCGTGTCGTCGTCTCTCAGCCTGTTCTGCAGCTCCTGCTCCCACTCACCCTCCACCAGCTTGTAGAGGTCGAGGGCGGCGCGAGCGTCCTCCACCGAGCAGTGACCTTGCTTCCCGACCTGAGCGGAGAGAGAAACAGACGGGGTTAGTGTGTTTCACAACGACTCAAACTGCCTTCAGATACCCAACATGGACCACAAAAACCCAGATATGCCTGTAATTATGAATTTTTGTAACTATGTCTTCAGATTTTCTTCAGTTTTGTTCCCACTGCAGCCCGACCAACGCTGGACATCAATATTGCAATATGAGAGTAAACATGAATAAAACAATCAGTCCAACATGTGTAGAAGGATGATGAACCATTAAAAAGCAAAAATCACAGGCAGACAACACTCCAACCTTTAATATAGATGTTAAAACAAACAAACAATCAGCCGGTGTAACAAGAAGACAGATTTTTTGGTAGGGACATATTTAGTTATGTACTAACTGCTTTACTATTTACTAACATGTACTGAGCAGGACAGTCACAGTTTAAAATATAAACATATCACTGCTCTCTGGTGGACAAACAATGGTGAACATGTTTTTTTACATTACAGCACACACCCAAGATATATGCTGATATATCTGTTACTATGATGTCAATCAATACAATTGGCCATGACTTTGTATCAGTTAGTCTATTAGTAATGTTACCAATTTAATTTGTTTTCTCAAACCCACACAGGCAGTGGATACACTTAAAGTCAAGAAGGAATGAAAAAAACCTCTTGAACCCTTTTAGATCACATTCACTGTCATATTGTGCACCTACTTAATATTGGTCCAAAAACTACAAAAACATTTTTTTGTGTATTTGTAAATGGAAATCTAATCATGTTTTTTTCTATAAAACAAAATATGACTTGTGTACTCATGTAGGCTTGAACCAAACAATTTGAACCAATACAATATCATAACATCCACCCATCAATCAATCAGATTAGATTAATGATGAAACGTCCACTTTTCAACATTCAAATGAATTTCCTCCCAACGTTACGCCCTGCCTGTATCCTGCTTTACTCGATAATATGTCTAATTAGTAATCTTGACCTTAATGCTACTTTCAACAGAAGTAGCGATCAGTGCAAACAGTTTATGACTTTTATCTACTGATGTTTTTTTTGCAGGAAAATATTTTAAATGGTTTAAGTCACGCTTCTGTTTTATTCTAAGAGACACTAAATTCTTTACGTGTGTTTATGTTACAAAATGTCTGTTTGTTAAGTTCCTTGATCCACTGCCAATATTCAGTTTGGTCCGTTACTGGTAAGTCGATAAATAAACCATCAAAATCTGACCAGCAAATATGTGAAATAAGCAAATTTAAATGGACAGCTGCCTACAACAAAAAACAAGCCCAAACATTTTCATTCAGTGTGTAAAAGGCTGAAGAAGTCACCTGTATCTTCCTGTTCAGCAGCTTGTTGGCGAGGATCTTGAGGGAGGGGCCGCGTTCTCCGGGGAATCCGGCCAGCCGACTGAGGAAACGCGTCGTGCAGGTGTCCCTGACCAGGTGGACTGGATGGAGCATGTCCAACGCGTCAAAGTCGTTGTAGACCGAGTGTCCCACGACCACTTTGCCCTCCAGTATACTGAGGACCTGCAGGACAGATAAAGCAAGAGATGCAGATCAGAATGAAGATAAAACTTGAGCTGGAAGTTTGAGGGATTTGATTTAGGGTCAGAGCAGGCAGGATGTTGAGTTGTTTGACTGAATTTAAACCTGTTTGTTTTTTTCAACTACTGAATTGTATCTTTTCTATGTAGATACAGAGCAAACTGAATATCTTTGGATTGTGGACAAATGAGACATTTGACGTTGTCATCTTGGGCTTTGGAAAACATTTTCTGACATTTTATGTACCAAACAACTTAATCAAAAATTTTAATCAAAATTAAGATTAATCGATTTGAAAATAAGAAAAATCTGGTCCACAACAGCTCAAGATAAAAGGTCATGCATGAATAAATACATGACATGGATCTTCATTTTACGTTTCTTTTTAAAGTTTGATTACAATTTACGTGATTAAACACACTTTATACCAACTATATTATTTCTACATGGTGTGACAAAAATGTTTTAAAATGAGAAGATGGAAAATACAACAGCAGACAAAGAAGTGAAGTAGGCCTCACCTCCTCTCTGGCTTGAGCGAAGGGTGTGGCGTTGCGCAGGTGATGCCTCCTGATGCCGCTCCAGCGAGTCCTGAAGTCTGTGACGACCTGACTCGGCCGAATGTACTTATCGTACAGGACGTTGCCATGGTAATCTAGGATGCTGCAGCGGGCCAGCTCGCTGCAGCGCCCGCCGGGACCCGTCCCCACCATCTCACAGTCCAACGCCACCACCATGGTCCGGCACGAGCTGAGGCACGGAGAACTTCTGCCGCTGGCCGGAGGACTGGTCTCAGAGCAGAAACCGCTGTCCACCTCCCAGTGGTCTGTGAGGGCGCTGACCAGACTGTGCTGGTCCGCTTTAGACACTAAAAGTCCAGGTTTAGACACGTCAGCGCTCTTATTTTCAGAGTTCAAGGTGTTTTCCTGCTCCGTACGACCCGATTTCGTCTTTTTGATCAGTTTATTTGTATCCAGCGGTTCGTTGTGGCTGTCAGTTCTTTTCCGCTTATTGTCAGCGATCATGATCCTCTGCTGATGTTTCTTCTTTGCTCTCGCGCTTTCTATGGCACGCATCATCATCCTTTTTTTGCACAAATATCGGCAATTGCTGAGAAGCCCCCACGAAGAGACTTTATTCCTTCTTGACGCCTCAGCCATCAGAATCGAACGAAACTTGCCTAGTAGTCATTTCTAAAAGGAAATAAAACACAACAATTAATATTAGGAAATAAATTCAGTAAATGATCCCTACTTTAAGATTTATTTTTCTAAATCTTAAACATTCACTCTGAAATAAGATAGTATTGTACCTTTAGTCACCACAAAACCAGTTATTATCTCACTGTATGTGTAGAGATTTGTCAGTATAACATTTTACTATGTACACTGTGGTGAATCTGTATCAAGCTATCAATCTTTATTTATCTAGTGCCAAACAACGAAAGTTATCTCTAGGCGCTTTTCACATAGAGCAGGTCTAGACTGTACTCTTTAATTTAATACTACCAACAATTTACATTACCATGATTATCTGTCTTTTCAGAGGACACTGAATAAAGTACAGTGCTCCTGCCTTCACCAGTAGTTTTATTTAGTTTAGCCACTAAAAACAAGCTTCCTACTGGTTACACGATTTGATACCAAACATCCCTATATGTGTGTGTAATGTGAGAGTAATAAAAAAACTCAATTTATGAGATATGGCTGGTTAATATGGAAAAAAACAAAAATCACAATATTTTGACTAAATAGCTTGATATCAATATTGCCACAATGTAGGAATGACTATTTGTGTTTTTTACAAATTATTTAAACAATGAGATTTTGATCAATAATCATCAGTAATGTGGATATAATGATTAAGTAGTTTAAAGGCAGATTACAGAACAGCTACAACAGTCTGTTAAATTCAGAAAAAATTACATAATTTTTACTGCAATGTTGCTTTTAAAACAAAGAAAAGCTTATGCCATATCACAGTATTATGATATCTGGTCTCATATCTAATATAATATTTTAGATATATTGCGCAGCCTTATTATGAGAACACGAGTTAAATAAAACCCAATGACTAAGACATTATGTACAATGTAAAGAAATACAACAATATATCATATTTCTATTATATAACAGCCGATAAGATTAGACAGGAGAGGCAGAAATATTTTCTGAGTTTACCACCAGGTGATTGACAGCAACACATTTCAACACACCGACCCTCCTGTTACTGTGTTAAGAGTCTCTTCTTGGTCTCATTCACATAACAGTCAACTTATAACTCATACACATTAAAAGTCAATTATGAAAGTCTGGGAAACACCAGATGGGAATTAGACTTTTTTTGTGCTGGAAAAATAAACACAAAAGCCACCAGACTCCATTCAAAATACTGTCAATTTAATGTTCCTTTAATAGTCGCTAGATATTTAACTTCTCACAAAACCTTACTAATGATTATTTGTCATTATTATTATTAGACTCTAGTAGTCAATTTAAAAGTGTAACTGTGTGTACAACCAGCTAATAGCTCATCAACATTTGGCTAAACTACACGTGCCGTATTTAGAAAAGGCCAACGTGAGCATCAGCCATCAGAGATGTACGAAAAATCATTATAAAAACATACAATTATTCTACTAAATACTTGTTTTACAGGTTTTAAATGTATGCCGAATTTAATAATGGCACATAATAATTCAGTAAAGGTGGGTAATCACGTTGTATATTGTGTTAAACTCAGTCAATAACCACATTAATTATAAATGCACAATATTTCCATTGAAGGTTTTGTAGCATGGTGTTTTGGGTAAAACGATACTAGCAGAATAAAACCTCGCTAAAGACACTAAACATCCTCCATTAAATAAAACATCACGTCACATAAAAGCTAAGAGTCTAACTTGTCTATGAATAGTGTCAAAAATCAGAAAAACACAACAGAAATAGGAAAATATTGAGTCTTTGGGGACATTACCTGCTGGTCTGAAGCACCACGTGGACTCTTTGGGACTCGCCTGGACGTGTTTTTTACAGCTCTTCTCTGATTGGCTGATTCTGAACTCTGAGGAGGAAGTGTTGAACTTTTAAATACCAGCAGAGGCGCCCCCTGCGGGCCTGGAGAGTGACTGCGCCACTGTGTCACTACAGTTTAACTTAATGATTAGATCGTTTTTAATAAATTGAATTATCAGCTATACATTACAAATCTTTTAATTTTACTGGCTTAATCTCATACTAATAAAACCAAATTTGTATTTCTTGGTTTTCACATACAGGTTAATTTTCCTATAATCCAAAGGCTGTATAAAATATTATTACCTGTTTAAAATCTTTATGTAACTCCCCTTAACTCAGTTTAGTTTTTTTTTTTAAATTTTACTATACATTTTTTTCTACAAACTGAAAGATCAATATTGTGATATTTTGTATTCTATATGTCAGTAAAGGAGGAAAAAAAAGTTTGAACAGGAAATCAGATGTTCAACTCAAATTGAAAATTGACTTAAAGTAGTACATTCAATATATATTATGTTATTTCAACTTTATAAAAATGTTTTTGTGTTTGACTCTTATCTATCAAAAAAAAAAACACAATTCAAAAAGTGATTGTAAATATTTGTTCTCCATCAACAAAAAGCATATAAACTAAAGAAAACACTATTTCTGCTCTCTGAAAGCTTCATTAAGGATCAATCACCAATTTATTAATGACCGATGAGATATTCAAGTCCAAAATTATGTATAGAGACTAATTATGAGGGGATACTCTGAAATGCCCAATTAAGTACAGTATGTAAGGGTTAAATAGTGACAGTAAATGTCAAACATCCACATGACCCAGTTTATATGACCTCGTTAAAACAATTAAATTGATTAGTCAATTGACAGTAAATTTTCTGTCACCAATTATGGATTACCTGCTGCAGCTGATTTCAAATGGCTGCAGGTTAAAGCTTCTATAACAGTGATCACCAGCCCTGCTCCTGGAGATCTCCTACCCTGCATATTTTAGGTTCATCTCCTCACTCTAACACACCTGATTCTAATAATTAACTCTTCATCAAGCAGCTGAAGCTCTTCAAGTTTAATAACGAGTTAGGTGTGTTGGGGATATACCTAAAACATGCAGGGCAGGAGCTCTCCAGGAGCAGAGTTGGTGACCACTGATGTAGAAAAAGGAATTTAAAAGTGACAGTAAATGTCAAACATCCAAATGACCCATTTTAGGACATATACACTGGTCGACTGAGCAAGAAAACCTGCTGTCTCATAGAAGACTCTACCCACCAAAGGAGATACAGAACAATAAGATGCACAACAAATAAACTAAAAAAAACAGCTTCTTCCCCAAAGCTGTCACCTTGACACCCCCCCCCCCCCCCCCCCCAATAAGATCTAAAGAGACTGTGGAGAGCAGTAACCTCTCAAGCACCAAAAGCAGCAACTTTGTACTGTTCTTATTGTCCAAATGTATTTATGTCTTAAAAGTGACAAGATCTATATCTATCTTTATATGATGCATGTTAAACATTTAATTGATTAGTCAATTAACAGAAAATTAGTGGTCATGAATTTTGGATTACCTGCACCGGATTTCAAATGGCTGCAAATTGAAGCCTCTAAAATATACACATTTTCTCCTTTGTCCCTGTTTTATATCTGATTATCTTCTCTTTAGTTTTTGTTCATTATTATCTGACATTTTATAAATTAAAGTAATTATCAGTGACTCAAAAACAGACTAATCAATAAAGAAAACATTGTTAGCTGCTTCCTCATACATGTCTATCAACACTAAATTTAAGAACTATTGCAGATGTATTTATACAATGATTCAGTTTACTGTATATAGTATTTTATCCTATTCTTGTCCTATTTATTGTTGCAATTTTTTTCACTGTACTGCTGTGTCAATTTCAATTTCTCCCAAGGGGGGATCAATAAAGATACATCTTATCTTAAATGCAGTGTAGAAATTGCATGTAAATAAGGAGTTTTAAACTGAGGCTAGCAAGAGTTAGTGAATGAGATCATACAGTTATTGGTTTTGTGGGCCTTTTTATTTCACAATCCTTCCAAATGTACAAAAACAAAGACGTGTTACAAAAACGACAAAAAAAAAGGAAAGAAAAAAAAAAAGAGGAATTCACCATATACCATTAACCCCCCTGTGACGCGATGACAACAAAACCAAAAAAGCGACAGATGATGACGACTGGAAACTGGTGTCAAAACCAAAGTGCATCAGCCTGAGGTGTAGTAGACAGACCAGGGGAAATAAAAATCTCAATTGTCAAAAAGCTTGCCCCCCCCCCTTCCCTAAAAATTTGTTTTTGTTTTTAAACATCGGGCAGGCCCTGGCCACCACCTCTCCTCCTCCTCCTTTCCACAGTAATCCCAGAGCGGCGGAGGACCTAAAAAGGGAGGGCCGCGTCTTTTTCGACTTGGCTTCAGAGCATTCGGTAGTTCACTAAGAGAGTGGAATATAATTTAGTTCTTTCTCTGCATGGATCCCCTCCCCCCACCGCCCCCCAAATCCTCCTCCTGTTGCAGGCTGGGGTGGGGCAGGGGGGGGAAGTTGAGTTCCAAATTTGGAGCATTTATAGCTCTGGGTTCATTGGCCTGTCGTTCTTCTTCTTCTTTTTCTTGGACTCCTCCTGCACCACCAAGGGGTTGGTCGCCTCCCTCTTCAGGTAGGAGATGAAGTCGCTCACCTCGCGACCTCCCTGGAACGGCAGAGAGATAGAGAGAGAGAGAAGGAGAGAGAGAGAAGGAGAGAGAGAGAGAGAGAGAGAGAGAGAGAGAGAGAGAGAGAGAGAGAGAGAGAGAGAGAGAGAGAGAGAGAGAGAGAGAGAGAGAGAGAGAGAGAGAGAGGGATGAGATTCAGGAGGGTCCAAACATAAAAATCAACTTTGTTTTACTTGTCGCTCGAGCCGATACTCACCTCGTATTTCTTTGGGTTCATCTTACGTCCGGCTGGAACGAAGAAGATTGTAGGGAAACTGGAAAAGTAAAAATAAAAGGTTAACATTAATAAAAAAATCAATATTTCCTTTTAATCCTTACAGCTCTGAAACACCCTCAATATCTTCTACTGTTAGCCTGATATTTGTTGACCTCTCCTAATGTGATCCAGAATAAACAACAATGGAAATATTTCAACTTCTTAAAAACATGTGTGCAGAGTGTTTAATCCAAATTTACTCCAAAAATACTGTTACATTCTTCACATGTTTTTAGTGTAAAAACTGTAGAATGAACTCTCTGAAAGCTTCATTAAGGATTAATCTGGCTGTTTATCTGTGACCGATGACGCATTCATGATTTTTGTTGTGCAGAAATTTGGTAATGAGACACTAATTATGCAGGGATACTGTGAATGGTCTAAATATGAAGAGTGTGTGAGGGTTAATTAAATCTATTATCAGTGTCCTGTGACTTGAACTTAATGCGAGCAGCAGGAAGCCAGTGCAGAGAAATGAAGAGCGGAGCGTCATGAGCTTTTTATGGCTGGTTTAAGAGCAGATGTGTTGCTGCAGTTCAGTGAATAAATCCAGTGAAACCATTAAAAATCCGCTCTGCATCAAAGCAAATCTCCACTGAAGCGCTCGGATGGTATTTGGTGCAATATTTTAATTAAAAATATGTATCTATCTAAGTAATAAATTCTTCTAAACATAACCTCGGGGCCCGGAGGAATCACACGTTATTAGTTAGTCACGACTCACCCGCTGACTTCATATGGAGATGGAACGTCGTTGGCTGTGGCGTCCATCTTGGCGATGACGATGTTGGGATCGCCGGCGAGCTTTAGAGAGCAAAGAAGAAGAAAGTGTGAGCCATTTGCCAACATATAAACGTCCACCTCCACGAGGAAGTGCAAGAAAGCTCCACAATAATCAACCAAACGACTGACTGCGCGCTAGCATGAAGTAGTTTCAATCAGTTTAACTATTTATATTCTTTTACACACCAAATGTTCAAATTAATAACTATTTAACCTACCTCAAACTGTTCCTCTCTATCACATTAAAGTTGTTTAACCTGCTCTCTTATTGTAAGCTTTAAATTAACACTATGCTTCTTTAGTTAAGGTAATTAAAAAGACTTATATAACCTCTAATATCATCTAAATGTTGAAATATAAACATGTCAGGACGAGTTCGTCCCCTCACCTTTTCTCCCAGCTCGTTGAATTTGGGCTCCAGGTTCTTGCAGTGTCCGCACCACGGAGCGTAAAACTCGACCAGAGCGTCTTTGCTGTCGTCGTTGACGATGGAGTCGAAGTTCTCGGCGACCACGACCTGCCGACACAGACAGACATCACAAGTTCAAGTCGCTGTGGATTAATGTGTAGCTTCTGCTGAACTTTGAATATTTTTCTGGAGACAGACCAGTAAGACTTTTAACAGTCGTGTTAAAAATTGACTAAATTTGAAATCACTTCTGTTGCAGAAAAGTTTGTGTGGGATGTAAAAGAAACGCTGCATCTGATCCCGACTAACAGAAAACTCCAAAGCTTTACAAATCAGCATTAAGTAATAAAATGAAGTACTAAGTTCTACTGAACTTATTTAACAATCATACCAAGCATTAAGCATTTTAGCATGATTTAAACCAGTCACTGGATAATCAGAAAGATGAGAATATACAGCACAAGACTTTGGTCAAAGTTCCTCAATTAGTTGCTTTTACAACTCCTAACAAATCCACATTTAACAGTCTGCCTCCTAAATATATTTTACACTGAGTAATACTAGACTCGACTGAAAAATTATGAAGGATTTGTATAAACATGCACAAATATTTCAGTCTGTAAAATTATGGAGCGTAAGTGAGTGTAAACATGACGCATAAGTGGGAAAAGTAGGAGCAACACCCAAAAACATTTCCTCTGGATATTAAAACATCACACAACATACATTAAAAAGTAGAAATTAAGAATCTTCCCCGGACGTTTCATCTCACCTTGACGGGTCCGTCGTTGTTCTCGGGGATGGGCTCTGATTTGAGGTAACGCTTCAACTTGCCATCAAAGTAGTCCTGCAGGAAACGCTCCAGAGCTTTTCCATCGCGACTGTTTTTAAGAAACAAAAAAAAAAAACATGTAAGAGACATTTAAGTTATCAGCAGAGAAATTATACAATCAAATCCTCAAGTTTTATACTAGTTTACGTTTTAATGCTCTTGAGTTCATCTTTTCTACAGATTTGTGCAACTCTGCATCTAAAAACAACATCTACATCCTGTCACATCAGCTGTGGGTCACATAATGCAAAATTTAACATTTTTCTGGAAGCAAAACTGAAGCTGCACCTCACACTAAATAAAATTACTAAATACATTATCATACAGTTAAACCCATAACAGTAACTTCCTACGCCGTGGCACTTATGTAGAACTATAAACTCTTTTAAAATCAACGAGCCACTTCTACTTACGAGAACTCCTCGCTCATGATGAATTTGTCTCCCTTGGCGGTGCGGATGGCGACCACGGGCAGTTCTCCTGAGCTGCCGTCCAGGCCGAACTCGGACAAATCGTGGCCGAAAGCGTTCTTGTTGGCCACGGCAAAGTTCAGCTTCTTGCCCTGATCCAGGAAGCTCTTAGCAACCTTCATCACCCTGGAAAAATGTTAAGTTTAGTTTATTTAAAAAATGTATCCTAAAAATAACATAAAAAAGGTATGAAAAGGTTCATTTATGCAACGTGAAGCGGACTATGAGAGAAGCAGAAGATAAAAAAGCTCACTCCAGTATTTGCAGCGATGCATCGAGGAACAGAAAGTGAAAAACAAATGTTGCTTTCATTCCTATAATGTTTGTTAGAGCCTGACGCAGCAAGTCCTGTGTCTATAAAAACCACAGCTACAATCTGAGGTTTGAGCTGAAGCTGAGAGACAGAGTGATATTGAGGGAAAGAACAACCCGGGGGTGAGTTGAGTGACTCTCACCTGTTCCTCCAGTAGTTGGAGCCCTTGGGGTTTTTTTCATAATCGACATCGTAATAAGCCACCAGCAGATCTTTTCCCTTCAGCTGGTCTTTGTTGTCGTCTGTCATATGGGGGCACATTCCAAAGCTGAGGGGAGGAAAGGAAGCGAGAATGGGTCAGTTAACAGAGTAACCCATTAGATAACCCACTAAAACTGTGATTTACAGCGTGAAACAATCCGCAGAACAACAAGTGAAAACCTTTAGTTTGTTTATAGGTTGATATCTGATCAATCTTCATAAAATAAGATTGGTTGAATAATGTAGACAAACTGGAACATGACACACACAAACAGGTAAAATGAAAGCAAAACAAGATGCAGCCAAGCATAAACTAACTGGGAGATGTTCGAGTAAATAAAAAATGTAGACTTCAGAAATGAAAACTCTCCTCACATGACTGTTGGTGAGAAAGCTGGTAAACCACATGCAGAGGCATGCGCACAAACACTGTGAATCTTTACAGTTTCAGTTTTATATCAGAACTTGAAGGTGTTAATAAAACTAAATAGTCAGGAAATGTTCCTGTAAATGAACAAAATGTAAAAGTAACTGTACCTATCATCATCTGGGGAAAATATAAAGAAAATACTGCAAGTTTACACTTATAAATTATATGTAGAATGAGATGAACTTAAATTGGGTGGGGCACGAGTGGGAGAAGACACAAAGGAAACCCCATGCTAATCTTAACTTCACACTTACAGCCAAAAGACCAAAGTAATATTTTTGTTGAGAACTTTGGTAAACTAAATATAAAAACTAATAAACTAATATTATGGCTGCCATGGTGCAGTCAGATCAACTTAAAAGATAGTTGACATGATTCAGATCCACTAAAAATGATCAGGATTAAGAGAGAAATGCTACCAGTCCAGCTAGTCTGCACAGTATCAGTCGGTCTCTTCATGATCTGCAAATCACGTAAGTTTGATCTTTCTATTCAACATAATAGAGACAGTTATCAAATTAGCCTCCAAAACATAATGCAAACAGATCATCAAAGCACACTATTTGTTAATGACATGTACAAAATAACAACAATTACAGCCAAAATGTTAATATGACCATTATCCACACTCCCAGAATTGAGAAAGAGCTGCATGTGTTGGCAGAGCAGACACGTCACCTCCTACACAAAGTCCTATTGGCGCCGAGCCAGACCTGTAAATATGTACCGTTACCAGGACAGTAGATATTACCTCTGCCAACTAGAGCAACTCATGCAGCTGTATTGTGCTGTTTAAATATCACGAGCCATCATCTCTGCTTGGGGGGGGAAGAAGTACTGAACGTGAAGTGACGGGGAACGGGTGGAGAAAAAACAATAATTACATGTTGTCCTGGATGAACTTCTTGATTTTATTGCTGGCGTATTTGTCCTCGCTGTATTTGACGGAGCTGTCCTCGAATTTGTTGTTGAGTCTTGATGGGCGGAACAGGACGACTCCCCTGTGAACCAACAACAAAAAAAGAAGAGGTCACTTAATAAGCACTCAGAAGAATCTGCTGAACTAACCGCAGCTATGTAACAAAAAGAGCTACTCACTCTCCGTCGATGCCATGACTCTGGAGCAGAGCCTCAGAGTTGGTGTGGGCGAAGCGGTAGTTGTCCCTCAGGGCGCTGGCTGCCTTCAGGAACTCTGCCTGTGCTGTGCTCTTGTCGTCAGCAAAGAATCCTGGGGGAAAAAAAGATGAATCATGCTCAGATCAGGATGCAGTAACCTCTGTGTCATTGTTTCCAAACTTCAATGTATCTACCTGCCAAAAAAAACTAGATCACAAGATATGCAGTTGATATTCTGCCAACGTGGCTACAAGGGAGCTTCCTGCACTTTTATAATGATTAAAGATTTCAGGGTTAACAACGTGCACTTCAGCTACTTCCACTGCTGGAGGAGGAAGTGACCGAAACATTTTTTTAAAATCTGTAACTCACCGACAACACTTGCGTCGTGGTCTCCGATGTATTTCGCCAACTCTGCGTCGGCCTTGAGCTCTACAGAAGCGGGGCCAGCCTGCTTCTTAAGGAAGCTGACGATCCCATCTACAGAGAGAAAAGAGGAAAGCAGGAAAAACAACAGAAAGAGAGAGAATGAGAGAAGGAAGTAGAGGCATAAAACACAGAGATGATCACATGTTAATCTAAATATGAAGACATGAGTAGTATTGTTTTAACATGTGTTACAAACAAAAATCCCATCAGAGTCACAAACCTGCAGTTCTGGGACCATCATAGGGACCAGCTTCTTCTCCGTCCCTGAAGATCTTCAGGGTCGGGTAACCACTGACGCCATATTTGCTGCAAGTGTTGCTGCTGGATGTGCAGTCAACCTGAGAGGAAAGAATTTAACAAAACAAGAAACGTTCATATCTGAGTAGGTGCAGAGTGCAACAGGACACAGTACAGAAAACTACACTTACGTGGACAAAGTTAAATGAACTGGATTATGCAATACCTTGGCCAGAGAGACGATGCCTTTCAGACGTGTAGCTGCTGCCTCGTACTCAGGTGCTAACCGTTTACAATGGCCACACCTATGGAGCAGATGATATGGAGCACAGGTTACACTTCAGCTTTGTGTTCAGGTTTCAGTTCATCAAAAAGAAAAGTCCTCAAAGAGAAATATTGACTTCCTACAGTGAAATATGATACCTCAGATACATTTTGACTGCAGAGTAAGTTTAACTCTTAAGTGGGAAATGATTTACTTTTCTCAGATTATAATTATTTGTATATAATATTGCCTTTAAATTGTATATCTCATTGCTTTGGTGTTTTGATTTATGTCAAATGCTGTAATGCTTTAATTTCCCATTGAGATTGATAAAGTTATCTATCTATCTATCTATCTATCTATCTATCTATCTATCTATTTCCATATATATTTTTTATTTCACTTTAAATCTGTGCAATAACATTATCCAACTTAGTTATATTATCTCCCAACACCAATATTACTCATGTACATAATGTTACTATTACTATTATTTTACTATATTTTTTACTACTATTGTTTTTATTGCTTTTGTACGTACTTATTATTTATTGTTCTTTATTCTTTTTATTGATGCTCTTTATTTATGTTATTCACTTTGCTGCTGCAATAATGTAAAGTTCCCCATCGTGGGACTAATAAAGGAATATCTTATCTTAACTATCTATAGGCAATACAGTTGTTTGTGTTTTGCAAATTTACAAAACTATAAGTGGAGTTTTGGAATAAGATATTATAAATTCAATTTTCAATTGGAGTGGAGCATCTTATTTCCTGCTCAAAAAACTTGATTATAAAAGATTTGATTAAAAAAAAAAAAAAAAAACAGTTCAGTACCAACACAGCTGACTTGTAGCTTCCTGTGTTCACTTTTTCCCCCTTTACTGACATATAAAAATGCAAATATCAAAATATTGACCTTGAAGTTTGTAGAAGAAATGTAAAATAAAAGTAGAAACACAAATAAACTAAGTAAGGGGGAGTAAAATACATATTTTAAACAGGCATTAATATCCAATGCAGTCGTTTGATTGAATTGTAAAAACAAAAAAGATAAGTTTGCTTTTATAAATATGAAATTTAGTCAGTAAAATTTAAAGACTTGTAATGTATAGGTGATTAATTCAACTTTGAGTCATCTTCTAGTCACTCAAACAACACTTTTAATAAGTGTGACTGCTGATAAAGATAAATATTACTCCAAATAATGTAAAATAATGCAGAAATATGTCCTTAAAACACAAGTTTAAGAACAGGATGAAAGGTTTTACAGCAGCATCCTGGTTCACTTCCATTCAAGTTTGGCACATTAAAAAACTACGTCACTCCTCCCCTCGGACCAATCAGAGGTGGACACCAAAACTTGACTGACCAATCAGAGCGTTACAACGACGAAAAAGAACACGCCCCCCAACTTCCTCATATTAACCTCATTCGTGCATAAAGGTGGTTTCCAGTGAAAAAACGACACAACAGCGTGTTAAAAACACACTAAATATGACTAATAGTGTTAAGTTTATACCGTTTTATGTTTATTATCAAACTGCAACCGCTCTTAAAGCAATAAATCTTTCGCTGCAGCTAAGTAATGCTAACTTAACGTTTTGGTCAGCAGCCAATTCAAGCTAGCGACGTTTTTTATCGTCCAAATAACTCAAATACTACATTCACAAAAAGACTCACCATGGTGCAAAAAACTCCACAAGAACCATATCATGGTCTCCAATCCTGCTATCGAAGTCATCGTCCGTGTAGTCAAGCACATCACTGGCCTGAGAGAAGCCGGCGAGCGCCGCCAGAAAGATCAGCCTCAGCATGGCTCACCGCAGCTTGGGGTTGAATAAAAGTATCCCTCTTGTTTTGGTTAAACTACTGAAAAGTTGGTTTAAACTTGCAGAGCTTGAGACAATAGCAACCCTCCTCTCTCTCTACCTCTCTATCCCTCTATCTGTGTGTCTCTTCCGTGCAACCCCCGAGGACGACAGGGCCAAGAAAATATGCAGCCGAGCCGATAGAGAAAGAGAAAGAGACGCAGGCAGGCAGCAAGCAGGACCTCTCCTAACCACAGTGTGGCAGCCGCTCATTGGTCCGTCGGACACGTCACTCAAAGTCGATAAGCCAATGAGAACCGAGCACACACCAGCGCTCATCTTTTTGGACCAATCACAGTTTGACAAAAATCAAACTCCTCACTCAGATGCTCTTTGACTTCACTGCTTTTTAAAGGATAGATTCAAAAGATTTTTTAAAGTTTGATTTAAAACAAACAGTCAGGTGCTCAAATACAGTGGCGATTTCAGACTAAGCACCCCTAAAAATAAGTGAATTATTATTGTATTTTCTTCCCTAAAAAATTATTTTATACAACTTTAATTATTTTGCAAGCCTGTCTGTTAGAGATGGAACAAACACTTATATGCTACAGGTTCAAATGGTTTTATTTTAACAGGTCTAATGTACTTTGGATAGTCCTGTCATTAATATTGTCTTTCCTTCAGGATTCATTAATAATAATAATAATAATACATTTTATTTGAAGGCGCCTCTCTGGCCCCTCTAAAGGTCTGATCCTAGAATCGCTCCTGCTAAATTAAATGAGCATTTAAATTTCTTGCTGTGATCATTCCTCTTGTTCATATTGACTTTTAAAAGATCTAATCTTAATGTACTTACAGTGTAATCAGAAGTAGCTTTAAAAAGCCAAGTATGCATACAAGGTATTTGACTCCGGTTCAGCTTGCTTACACACAACAATCTTCAGAAAGATACACATGGACAATAAGTCAACCAAAGATAATGAAACATAAACATATCACTATTATGTACAAGCAAATGGCTGAAAAAAATACATGCATACCTATAGAAAAAGTGGAAAACAACATAAATTGTCTATACACAGGTAAAACTGTACTGTAAATAGGGTACAAATGGTGTGAACAAGGAGTGTTAAAATGAATATTAAAGGTATTAAGTCATACACTTCTTTATATACATACAGTACAGTACATGCACAGTATATAAAATCAGCTCAAATGTACATTAATGAACATACATATATATCATGTATATCTGTTATTGCACATTTTGTAATATAAACTAAAATAAATACATATAATTTGTAGGTACAGCAGGTTTTGTAGTGTTACAGGGCTATTGCATAGTGACTGAGGTAACTGTTCATAAGTTTGACAGCAAGGAGGAAGAAGCTGCTCCTGTGTCTGATAGTTTTGGTGTACAGTGCTCTGTAGCGCCCACCAGAGGTGAGAAGTTGGAATAGGTTACATATGTCAGTGATGGGTGGCCAAAGTCCACAAGCCTCCTTCTGTGCAAAAATGTATTTAAAAGTTAACTTGTAGCTAATATGAAGTTTCAGTTGTCCAAACTAGACGAATTAAGTTGATATCTTTCTTATTTTTGGACCCAAAGTCCCTCTTTTTGTTACTATACCTCCACAACAGTTCATCAGGGACACTCAAAGAGGGAATCTGACGCTAAAAATACTGTAAATGTGGCAGATATCCACTTGATACGACTAACTCAGACTGCTAAAACCTCATATAAGCTTCACGTCTACTTTTAAATGACTGTGTGGGCACACTGTGGATTTTGGCCATTTATATTGAAAGCACATTTGAAGGGGATTTTTTTTAAATTAACCAATATGAACATGATGAGGGATGATAACAGCAGTGTTGATATGGGCACCTGACTGTTTTAAGACACACTTGAAAACAAACCAATTCTGTATTGAACTGCATCCTACACGCACTTATAAGACACCAAAATGACTGATGCAATAGTCAAACATTACTCAGACAGTATCACATAACTTACAAAAGTAAAGTTACTGCAAAAAAGGACAGAGTCCCGGTGGTAGTTTACACACAGTCTCACATATATAGCATTAGAGTAGAGCAGTGGTGGAAGAAGTATTTAGATCATTACTTCAGTAAAAGTATCATACAATGTAAAAATACTGCAGTACAAGCAGAACTCCATCATGAAAAGTCAGACTTAACTAAAAGAGCAGAAGTATTAGCAGAAAAATGCAGTTCAAGTGTTAAAGTAAAAGTATCTGTGTTATCCCTCTAACTAATTTTTTGTGTCCATGAGTTTGAGGTTTGTCATGTTCTGCATTACAACATTCCTTAGAGGCTGACCATCAATGTGTCTCTCTCTCATTGGATAACAGACGATGATTCAGCTTTCTGTCCTGCACCTACACGTTGGTGGGATAAGGACAATCCCTGTTGGTCTTTTTCACAATTTGTCTCTCAGGTATCAGTCTCTAATTATAAATACAGCAAAGTACAGTGATGAATTAAAACAACATTGAATAGACAATAAACATCTCCATTGTTATTATCACTAAAACCATCTAGCCCATGTTGACCACGTCATGGATGACACAATAAACAATGAGACTTTTTTTCCACTGTGATGTAGGATGTTAAAAAGAGTCCAGCTGACCACCAATGATATCATATTGCCAACCAACCAATGCAATATATATCTATATCAACATCAATAAAATTACTCAAGTCGTACATTCACGAAACAAATGATTATAAGTTAGATGATAATAACTTAAAAACAGAACTCAAGATTTTTACATAAAAAGAAAGATTCATCATACACACATTCCTCAAAACATGTGCGCATACACTTAATTACCAACATATGCTTAAAAGAAAGTTAAAAATGAGATGGTCCATACTAAGTATAAAATTAATAAATAAATAAGTAGCAAATAAATAATATTGCACAGGATTTGGATGGATCCAAATCCGCTTTTAATGTTTGATTGTTTTGATGTTTTCTTTTCTTTTTGTTTTTCTATTTTGTTTCTTCTTTTTTTGCATTGCTTTTATTGATTTTGTTTTCATTTAGTCTGTATAGTTTTATTGTTTTAATTGTCTTTGATTCTGTAAAGCGTCTTTGATTATTGTTTAAAGTGCTCTATAAACCAAATGTATTATTATTTGTATTATTATTATTATGGATTTGGAGTAGAAACTATTCTTTAATCTTGTAAGTTTACCAGAGACCATAATATTCAAAAGACATAAACCTTTTTCTTATGTGCAAAGGTAAGTTATTGTAATTCCAAGAGCCTGAAACAACAAGTATCCATGTTGGTATTAAACCTCAGTAAGCATGAGTCAGCATGCTTACTGAGGTCAGTCCGGTGGTTATGAGTCCCCAACCACAATATTCAAAGCCTGTATTGGCCAATGGGCAACAATATTTACAACTGATAGTTCTTCTTATAAATCAATCCCAAAGCACTTAAAATAATAAGCCTAAAACCGTGGCTCAGATAACAGAGGGAAGGTTAAGCATGTGGATCTGCAGGTTTCTGTGTGTCATGTACCTGCTGTGGAAAAAACTAAGCTTCCAGGATTTAGTGTGCTGGACCCATCAGTGATATAACAAACACTGAGTTTGTTTTTTATTCATTTTTTTTCTCCGTTCATTTTCCCTGATCCACCAACAAAAGGCCTAATTTCCACCAAATGTTCCAGCTACTTTGGACCTGGATGAACTAATCTAATGGACTAAACTATAAAGTCCCTGTTATGCAGTGTTGTTTGTGTTTCCACAGCATCTGAGGAAGCAGGTAGATCATACGAATTAGATTCATCAGGATTTAAAAAATGAAAGCAGCATTTACAGATGCAGTATTAATGTGTGAGGAAACACAACACAGGTTTGTCCTGTTCTTTGTTTTTATTGCTGCATGTGTGTGAGTGTGTCTCCTCTGGTAAACATCTGTAATTTCTACTTAACTTAACCATTGTGAAATAATCAGAAAAGAACATTTTATTTCTCTTATTATTCTTTGTTCTCTCCGCTCCATTTAGCCGCTCCATCTCCTTGCTTCACCACTGCTGCTCTCTTCCGCTCTCTCTCTATTTTCTTTCGCTCTTTTCTAAAACCAGTCAGGAAGCTAACAACATTGCCTTGCTTTACTTATTAAGTTATAAACAATGAAAAATGTCCTAAATCAATACAAAACTACTTCCTTGTTTTATGAATGATGCAGCACACAAGTTTAAGCAGTGGCCATGTGTATGTTTAACCAATCAGCAACTTTCATCCCTACAAACCCTGCCCCCAAAGTTCTGGTATTTTTGGAAAGTACAATCAGCCGAGCAGGGATTTTTTTTAGGGGGTAAAACAATCTCCTTGGAACTTAATTTAGACCCTGATCCCTGAGGTGGAAACACAGGTAAAGGAATTGAGTCGAGGGAGACTTCCTGCGGTAAAAATGCAGCTAATATGTGTCTTCTCTGTTGATGTTTTGCGACTGAATCAGAAGATGACTGTGAGGGTCTTTCTAAACAACAAGTAGAAAAACTTTCATTGCAGCCACAAGAGATGATTGTGTGTTGAGAGGATTGTAAGAAAGTACAATCCTTGTCCTATATGAGCAAGGCTGGATTTCCACCTGGGCAAGTGTCCATTGGTTTTGTTAGGGAACATACACAACTCACTCACTTAAGGCTCTCTGTTGTAAAGGGTTAACACTCACTGAGCGCTATTAAAAACACCATAATAATACTGGGTAGGGCCTCACTTTGCTCTTAAAACAGCTTTATTTCTTCATGGCATGGATTCCAAAAGATGTTGTACACTTTCCTTTGAGATTCTGGTTCATGTTGACACATTTTCTGCTGATTTGTCAGCTGTGCATTCATACTGCAAATCCCCTGATCTACCACATCTCAAAGGTTTTCTATTGGATTCAGATCTGGTGACTGGGGAGGCCAAGTACACTGAACTCATTGTCATGTCCATGAAACCAGTTTTCTTTGTGACATGGTTTATTATCACGCTGGAAGTGACTGTTAAGGAAGCAGATGGTAATCAACAATACTCAGATATGCTTTGACGTCCAAATGATGATTGATTGAAGGGACCAAACTTAGTCAAGAGAACATTTCCTCTCACCATTACACCAACACCACCAGCCTGGACTGTCGATATGAGGCAGTTTGGGTCTGTGGATTTGTGCTTTTGACACCAAATTATGAGCCTACCATCTATATGCCTCAGCATAAATCAAGGTTTCATCAGGCCAGGCCACGTTTTTTTCAGTCTTCTGTTTTTTGTGCTCACCACAGCTCTAAAAAGTGACAGTCAGTTCTCCTCTGACTTCTCTTATCAACAAAGTGTTTCCATATGCAGAACTGCTGCTGTAGTTAAACAGAAAATACAATATTAGCCTCTGAAATGTAGTGGAGTGGAAATGTACAGTAGCATAAAATAAATACAAAATTGAGGTGAAGGTTAATCATTAGTCTTGATTATGTGATATCTATGTAGGCTATGGTTGCTTGTTTTCTTAAATAATTGAACTATTTTCCTATTTTTAATGTCCTGGTATGAAATTCAGGTAAAAGGTACATCAGGGGAACATTTTTTTTAGATGGATAACATTATTTAAAACATATATAGACACAGGATGGAGGTTTCTGGCACAACTTTACCTACTTCCAAGGTGCATGGAGAAGGGGAAAAAAGTCTGAAGAAAGCCCAAGCTCCAGCAACACGTGTAGTATAGGGGAACTTTATTAATAGACCAACGTGTTTCAGCTTGTGTCCTTGGATAACTCTGATGAAGGCCACAAGCCGAAACGTGTTGGTCTATTAATAAAGTTCCTCTTTAATTTAAAACATGTGACAGTCCCCAAAGCACCTCAAGCAGGGTTTATTTCTTGTCGTTCATTTTTTCATATTATTTATCACATTCAGACAGAACAGATGATAAAGAAACTCCCTACAGGCTCAGTGACAGTAACAGTCAGCATGAGCTGCAGGTGTATCAAAGTGCCACCAGAGGGCGCTATCTGACAGACACTCCAAGATCTCTGTACTCTCCATAATCAAATGTTAGTTTTAAAAAGTATTTAATTCATTCAAATTAGTCATTTTATTAAGTAACAGATCACATTTATTAGTGCAGATGGATTTGTGTTTCAATTTAAAGGAATTCCAACATAACTCCTCATTTATTTTAGTGTCATCGTTCTTCTGTCATATAGTATTTTCTGTATTTATAAATCACATACTATGCCTTTACAGTCTACTGTAAGGCCCTGTTAGCCAACAGTTTGATACTTGCCATTGGAAATATATACTTGCATATAAAGAACATATGGTGTGATATTTAAACACTTTATAATAACGTATATTGGTCATTCAGTGCACATTATCTGTCTGCACTGTTCAGTAGATACAGTACAGAGCAGGAAAATCACATTCTAGTTTTTCTTAAGTTAAAGGTTTAAAATGATGAACTTTCTTGACTCTTTAATTCCACGGAAGCCCCACTATTTAATGTAAAAACATGTCTTCCTCACATTTATTTATTTGACAGGGGCTTTTGTTCAAAGAGGTGTACTTGTACAGACCTTGATAGAGACAGACCTGCCTCTTTCAGTAACACTTCAGGAGCTGCCCTCATGTCTGTGGCTCAGACCTGAATATCCACGGCTGACTGGTGAGTTGCACTAATCCCTTAAAGCTCAGCTGCCTTTCTTCCAGACCAGCCACCGTTTACTGTAAACTTACCGCTGAGTTAGAAATGCGAGAATTAGACAGAAATCATTCAAGGATCAAATGAGGTTAAAGTATCTGCTCGGGTAGAAGACGGACTGTCGGTGAGTGTTAGTGGAGCTTTGTGTGTCCAGAAACAGACGAATAACTGCACCACACAGCAATTTGTAAAACATCTGCACTGTTTCAAGGTCAGTGGATGGAATCTCAGCGACATCTTAGCATACCTCATATACACATTACACTAAATATGGTAGACTTAAGGATGTAGTCAGTTTTAATCTACAAAACATTGTGGTTGACAGTATTTTCATCACCATTTAGCCACTATTTCATCCAAGGAGCCTGCTTTTTTTGGTATTCTGCTGTCAGCTCTGCAGCACTGTAGAGATTTGTTTTCTGTTACCCACAAAGCTACAACCCTCCCCCATCAGAGCCCCAATTGCCACTGTGAAGTAGTTGCCACAGCAACCCTGCTCCTCAACCATATCTGGAACAAGGAGGAGGAGAGGAAAGGAAAGGAGACGAGAGGTCTGCAGCATTATGCCAGCGACATGATCTGAGGGAGGAGGCAGAGGATGTGTGTGTCTGTATTCAGGACGTCAGAAACCTTCCTCCAAATCCTCGATGGAGAGAGAAGCAGCGATGGATTCCTGACGCCTTGCCACACCAACCCTTCACATCTCAGCTGCGTCTTCACTGAACACTGAGCGCCTTGTTGTCCTGTCAACATCAAGACCAAAACACTGGAAAAATTGTTGTCCATTTCTTCACCGGAGACAATAAATGCCCATTCATTCCCAGTGGGACAAAGCATTTGTTTCCCGAACTGCAGAGAAAACACTGACATCTGAGTGCTTGCTTTCAAACAGAAAACAGTCATTTTAAAGTTTTTATTCACCCTTATTCAAATGCATCAATTTAATTTAGCATATTTTTTGTTGTTCTTGTGATCAGACTAACTTATACCTTTATGGATTTCCTTATAAAGGGATCTTAAAAAAATCTGTAGTTAAAGAAATTGGGTCGTTTACCAGATTTTAAGGCTCAGTGTGAAAACGAGATCACTGCCCTGCAGCCATTTCAAGCGTCATACATTTTTTTGTTATTCCTCCGACTAAACATTGTCACATGACGCTCTGCAACCACGCTGATCGCAATCATGCTCCTCAGGCTTGGTCACCATGGTTACTTACCTCAAGCTTGCTCCATGCTTGAGCAAAATCCACTTAATTACCGAAGAATTAAACACAATTTTTCAAGACTGCCTTAAAACAGGAGAAAGAGGTTTTCCTCACTGTAATCATTCCTCCTGTTCATAACAATATACAGAAATGCAAGATTATCTTCTGCATTCAGAGTTAGCCAAGTGGATATCTGCCACATTTAGTCTTTTTTTTTCAGCATCAGTGTTTCCCTGTTGAGCTGCAGTGGAAGTATAGTAACAAAAAGATCACACATCAATCTCTGCACGTCCACATACACTCACTTCCATTCTACTCCTTCAAAATAATGAGAAATAAACTGAAGATAGCACAGTAGAAGGAAGTGAGTGTATGTGGATGTGCAGAGATTAATGTGTGATCAGAAAAGTGAGGAGTAATGAATGTGTGGCCTCCATGTTTGTATTTTATAACGTATGTAAGTATGGATGTCTATAACACTCGGTGACACAAGTTTCTCCTTATTGCTAAACCCAACTGAAAAGTACAATTTGATCAGTTCAACCATGGCTGGCATAATGCACGACAAGCAAAGTAAGTGTATGTGACTCCTTGGCAGCATAAAACATCTTTTTTCAAGTTTATTTTTCTCGTAAATCTGTGAATTCATAATGACGGAAAATATGCAACTCACATTTTTTCTTGAAATATTACAATTTGCTGTTGTTTTATTGTATTGTATTTTTTGAATTTTTCTCTGTAAACCAGTTTGAGTTACGTCCCTTGTTTGAAAGATGCTCTACAAAAATGTTGTCATTACTGTCCCTCTCACCCCCCGTACCCGCTCTCTCTCTCCCTTTCAACCCAAACCAGCCCAGGCAGATGGCCGCCCACCTAGAGTCCGGTTCTGCTTGAGGTTTCTTCCCATTAAAGTGGAGTTTTTTCTTGCCGCTGTTGCCAAGTGCTGCTCATGTGGGAATGTTGGGTCTCTATAAATTAAATTAGAGAACAGTCTAGACCTGCTCTGTGTGTGAAAAGTGCATTGAGATGACATTTGCAGTGATTTGGTGCTATATAAATAAAGATCGATTGATTGAAATAAAGTCTATTATTACTATTATTATTATACATGGTAACTTAAAAAAACTCCATCGACAAATGAGAGGCAGACAGAGGAGGAAGAGTTACTGTTAAATAGATGATTCTCTTTAATAAAAGACATAACAGTGTGACATTCAGTGATGAGCTGGAATGATATTGCTTCAGGAGCTTTTACAGTACAGAACCCAGCCCGGCCAGTGTGTGTTATAACGTTTTGACACCTGTGCGTCATCGAAAACGTACAAATCCTCTGGAGTCTCTTCAGTCTTCTGCAATTTAAGTCACATTCGAATCCACTCGAAATGATGAAAATAAACTATGTACACACAATCCACGATGGTGAGTAAAAGCACAAATGGATGAACTATACAAGCACCAGATAATATGACCAATCAACACGCGGGAAAGAAAAGGGGAGGGGGGGGGGGGGCTGAGTATAGGACATGCAGCAGGAGGATTTGGGTTGAATAGTGCCATGGGAGCAGAGCCATATATACTGTTTGGACATGCAGCGAAGGGTGGGCAAACTGGCGGCCATCTTTGCTCCACTATGACAGCCGTTTGCCATAGTTTTTTGGAGTTTGAATTTCAATCTTTAGATAAAAACCTTCAAATGCATCTGTAGCCCAAAGCAGTATTCTGGGGACTCTGACTGGGTTTAGCCAGATAGCTGCGTATAATATAGGTTGATTATATTATAGAGAGTCATATTCTGGGGCAGGGAGGGATGATTAGATAAGTGGTAGTAATGAAACGAGGCGATGACATAGATATTTTGTCATAATGATGGGCACAGAGTGGGGAAGAGGAGGAGGAGGGGAACAGGGGGGTTGTGCATGTGTTTGTGTGCCCAGAGGGTTGTGAAAGGAGGTCAGGGATCAGTGTCTACTTGAACTGCTTTAGGGGTTGGGGCATCTTGATATCCTGGCCTTTCTCTAGCCTCTTCTCGCACTCGATTAGGTAGTTGACGCCATCGACCACTGTCTGCACCAGCTGGACCTGGAGGGCGAGACCGTGTCAGATTTTAGCTCTCCAGTCATCAGCAGAACATAAAAAGCACAAAATACTTGAATATTTAATGAACTTTAAAGTTCTTGATGCAATCTTTTAGCCGTCTTGAAGTGTACAGCAGACACTGAGCCATCTGCCTTCCCTGACATTTAGAAACCCTGACCTTTCAAACTATGGATGCTAAAGAGACGGAAAAATATAAACACTGTCAGTCTGCCAAGCTGCGAGGCAGAGGCGTGTAGAGGATGATAATCTCAGTGTGGAATGGCTTCTTTAAACATTATGTTAGGAAAAAAACCTATCTCTAAAACATCTGGTTAGTTAGCTGTGAGGTTTGTGAACTAGAGTTGCACCGTTTCTACATATAAGTCACAAGAAGCAGGATTTTTTTTGCACATTTTAACAGAAAAAGAAGCACATAATCTTATATCTTTCATTAATAATGCTGTCACACCCTGATATATGAAGAAAATGATATCCGTAAAAGCTGTTCGGATTATAAAACAGGGATTCAGTTTCGGGTTAAGGTGTGTGATAGAAAAGTAAATCAAACACTCAGATGCACACACACATTAATAAGCAGTTCAGATCAGAGTATGATGTAATATCTTAGAAACAAACAGCCTGAGACAGGACGTGTGTTGCTTTTGATATCAAAATTTATTTAATTTAAGATGAATATTGAGTTAAAGCATCATGAAAGATTTATAAGATTTATAAGCTCCTTCCATTAGTTGTTCCAGACATTTTGTGTTTTGCATACACATGATATTTAGTGTACTGTATCTGCTCATTTTTACTGTCTCCTGAACTTTGTTCCAGCAGCCCCTCCTTTCCTTTCCGCATCCCTCCATCTCTTAACCACTCGACTCCACCCTCAGACTGCGCCTCTCCTGAGTGCTCATCTGTCTGAGTGATGGAGGACCGAACACAACTGTGCAGCCCACACACTATACAAAAAAAGAAGCTCAAAACAAGAAGAGGGAGTGTAGGAGTCAGACTGCAGCAATGCTCCACGTGATCCGACACCTAAACTCAGTCTCAATGTCAAAGTCCAGGATTTGTTTCTGCTGCACAGAAACAACGAGCTTTCTGTTCTGTCGATTACAAAATGTGCGAGTTACGTAACTGTAAGAAAACCAGATGAGTTAATCTCAATCTGCTAATTTGTACTCGGTACTCCACACAGAAACAGTGAAGACTTGTTTCTGCTCTTTATGTAATCTGAATAACATACATGATCACACACACTCACTACAATAGAGAACGGCTCCATTGTGCTGTATGAGTCTGTTCAACGCAGGCGTGACAGAGGACATAACAAAGACAGATTACTCTCCGTCTCTGCTCCTCGTGCAGCTGTGAAAAAAAACAGCTTTGCCTCCGTTCGGTCAGAAAAAAACAACCATCCTCGATATATGTGAGCTGCTCAAAGGAAAAGGACTTACAGGTTGGCATAGTTAATTGTTTATTAAACTTTTATTTACTCAGGGAGGACTCGCTGGGCAGGCTTGAAGTATTCTCACACCCCCCTGCTTTTCACTGATAATTCCACACACTACATTTGAACTATTGGCTAATTAACAACTCCAGGGGAGCACGTCGGCAGGCGATCAATCATAGAGAGTCACTTACACTATTTATGTTCACTCAATCTAAATTTCTGTGCTTCTACACTCAGGTGTTCTTACCTCAGAGTGTCCCAGGCGGTCCAGGTTGGAGATGTCGAAGGTGCCGCCCACAGCGGCGGTGTCCACGCCGCCTGTGCCTCGCTTCTGCAGGCGCAGGTTGTCCAGGATCTTACTGAAACGGGAATCCTGGAAGAGTGTGGGAGATGCACTTCAATCACTATGTTATTCAATGTGCGCTTTTGAAATTCACAGCCAATCTTTAACACCAATATTACTCTTGTACATATTGTTACTATATTTTTCACTATGATTGTTTTTATTGCTTGTGTACTAACTTATTATTTATTGTTCTTTATGATTCTTTGGGATATAGTGATAGCCATACAAGTGCAATAGTTTGAGTGCATGTGAGTGTATAAATGAATGAAAACCAAAGCTGAAATTGCTGCTGGTGCATCATCATTTGAAGAAAATATAAATTTTGTTGCTTTTTTCATTGCATGTTTAAAAAAAAAAAATGTTTATGCTCTCCTGGGATTAAATAACAGACTGAGCAGAATACTTTGATGCTTTTTCAGGGCATTCAGTAACTCAGCAGCAACACTAATAAATCCACCACTGCTTATAAATATTTATGATTAAGTATGAATTTGGAATTATCCTCATTTTATTACAGCTCTTCTGTTACCTTGCTCAGCAGGGGCAGTTTGACGTGGACCCCGGCCCTGAGCCCTGTGCCCAGGTTGGAGGGGCAGGTGAGGACGTAACCGAGCCTCTCGTTCCACATGAACTCCCAGCCTCTCTCCTGGATCAGATGCTCCACCTTAAGAGAGAGAGGGAATCACAATGAGTGTGTGTTTTATGTGTACACATGGCAGGTTTGATGGATGTGTACATACGGCTCGTACACAGAAAGTTGTTGCCAGTTGTTGATTTTGTATTTTTCAGAGCTGACAAGTAAAGAATAGAAAGCTGTTGACTTGTAAAAAATATTGGATGAACTCTGTTGGGATTGGACTGATAGAGACAATGGCTCAGTGTTTGATACTGTACTATAAGGTGCGTTTTCAGGGTTGCCACGTCCTCTGTGTGCAACAGTGCAGCATCAGATGTTGCTCTGTTTGTCCTCTGCACTTTCTCTAATGGGGAACTTGGACCGCTTGGATAAATAATTTATGTTTGCATCGATATGTTTGGACAGTGTGTGTTTGTGTGTCTGTCTACAGGTGTACTACTGCTCTATACTGGCAGGGCAAAGACCAATGCAAGCAGTTTTTTTTTGCTTTTGTAAGCATGCATTATATGCTTTTAGACTCTGTTTGAGCCGTCACATTAGCAAGATTAAACCTATAAAGCCATCTGAAGGCAGCAGGACGGACCTGTCTGTTACAACTGCAGCCTCCAACTTAAAAACCACTGTGCCAAAGATTGCAACGGTTCATTATGATCCACTATTTACCTTTACTAAGTCATGCACAACCAACACAAGGCTGCACATTGAACAGGTCGGTCTATGTGTGACCTGAGCCAAATGAAAGCTCACTCTTCTCCCACTTCGCTCATGCACATGGGTCAATGACGTCATGCAACTCAAACTGTCAACTGGTGTAACCAGTCTGATTATATACAGGAAAATAAATGTGAACTACAATGTGGAATAAATATAATCCACTTTTGCAATACAACACTATGGTTTTTAATACATTTTACATCATTTGTCAAAACATATTAAGAAAAAATTATTGTTTTTAGGATTTGTCCTAATCAATATTGACAAAATGCTTTAAAATTTAAATGCAGCAATACTCCAATTTTTTTCTTTTCATTTGATGTTTTTAAATGAAGTAATTATTTGTATTAGTACACTTAAATAAACTGTAGGTAAATAAAATATTTAATATTTTTTCATTTTTTGTGGTTCCACCATTTGACACTTTAAGAGCATTCAGTCTTACTTTTGGTGCAAAGCCATCTCAAATGACATAAAACCAACAAAAATACAAAATGTACATTTTAACAAACCTGATGCTGCTTTAAAAACTATTGTTTAGGATATTTTTGAATTGCTCATCTTCCCAACCCTTATTTGTCACTGACCCACATACACACAAATCTACAAACCCAGCTGTACCTCTTTGAGGCCTCTGCAGAACCTCTCAAAGACTCTCTTCATGTTGCCTCCCTTCTCCATGGAGATGACCCTGGTGTGATCCTCCTCATTGATCCAGATCAGGAAGGTCTTCTCATTGTTATGCCTGAATAGGGGAAAGAAAGGTAAGTTGAGTTATACTGTATTGATCCCCATGGGTTAGGTAGAGATATTTCCTTTCCAGAGCTCAAGGACAAGTTGTTTAAGCTTTCAAAAATGTGTTCATATTACTGATTCCAAATATGATCATATAGTAGTCATAATGTATACAAATCAATATTTTTTTCAGTCTGAATCAATACTTAAGTGGCATTTTGGGAAGCATACATGGGTGAAGTGTCTATGCTAAGTTAATAAGTAGAGATTGGTAATGGGTTTTCTCTATTAAGGGATCCATGTGATATTGGTGAGGAGAGAAATGACCATTAGCCATCCGTCACTGAGCGTAATGCTTGTTTCTACTGCGGGTCATTGACTTATTGTGTTTGTGTGCAGTAGCAGTTAAGTGTCTGAGGCTGCACTGTGCTGCTTACATGGCCTTGTAGTGTAATATTGATTTATGACGTACTTTAAGGAAGCTGGGCGACCTCGTAAAAACACGGAGTCACGAAGAAGATAAGTTTGTCAACGATAGAGAAAACAAGCTCACAGGTCTTATACTTTTTTTAAATGTGCATGAAAGAAGCACCTTTCTTAAAATACTGACAGGCTGATGAGAAATGAGTGACAGGCTCTAGAGACAGTGATGGCGGTCGGTCCTTTCATCTGTCTGTCAGTCCTCCTTGATTGACATTCATCCCCTATCATAATTTCCACTTTTCCAACACTTTACGACAAGACACAGCAAAGGAAATTAGCTGTGGATATTCATGAAAAGCTAAATATAAATCCTTCTGACCTTCCTTCAAGCACTAAACTTAAAATCCTGAGTTGTAAATAAGTCGTATAATAATAAATCCAAAGCAAAATAAAGTGACATTTGCTGAATCCACTTATGTTCCCCAGAGGATTCATCCATTGGGTTTTAATGAACCTGCCGCCACTGGTGCCAAACTCCAGGGCATAAAGTTTAAATTTATATGCTCAGTCAGTCACTACAGAAGCTTTTTGTCCTTACTGACCTCCTTGATATTGTTAGATTTAATAAGGTAATGGATAGGCTTTGAGAAAAGATATTGGACTGAGCTGACAGAGAAGAAAAAGTGGGGAGAGAGGTAGAGAGAGAGAGAGATAGTGAGGGAGAGAGAGAGGGGTAATAAGTAAAATACATGATAGTGAAAGAAGAGTGAAACAAGAGAGGAGTATAAGAAGGCTCGAGGGAGTGATTACCAAGATGGAGACAAAGTAGAGCAAAACATAAGGGAGATGAAAAAAAATTAGAAGAAAGAGGAAGGGGAGGCAGAACACGAGAGAGAGAGAGAGAGAGAGAGAGAGAGAGAGAGAGAGAGAGAGAGAGAGAGAGAGAGAGAGAGAGAGAGAGAGAGAGAGAGAGAGAGAGAGAGAGAGAGAGAGAGAGAGAGAGAGAGAGAGAAAGAGAGAGAGAGAGTGAGGAAGACAAAGCTGCAAGTGGAGCTGAAAGAAGAGATGGAGGGATGAAATGAAGGTGAATTATTAAAGGAAAGGAGAGGTTGGCTGACACTGCTGGCAGAAGAGAGGAGGAGGAGAGAGGAGGGAAGGAGGGAGGGAGGGAGGGCTGGTGATTGATTTTGGCTGGCTGGCACGTTGCATCGGGCTATTCCTGGGCACAGGCTGAAACTCAATGCTGAGGGGGGGCATTGTCTGCATCGCTAATACACCTCCACCTCCAGCAGCAGCTCAGCAAAGAGGACGTGACAGGACTGGTGTAACAATGCCATGGTAGAAATGAATGGAGAAGCTCATAAAAGACCCATAAAATCACAAATGAGAGGGCAGAGAAATCAATTATACAACATTTCATTTAATTTCAGCATGCTATTTGCTGAATTATTAAATATATAATCATGTAAGGTCAAATCAGACTATTAAACATTGTTGCATGGTCTGATTTGATAGAAGGAGGATTACACATACATACTGCCTTTGTATGATGTGCTGTCAGTTTGCCGCAGTGAGGAAGAAATGGTTTTGTGCATCGACTGAATGTTAATTTATCAAAATGCCAGAATAACCTCCAAAAGACAAGATATAACCACCCCAAAATCCAGACCTAAATGGTCTGTGTCTCACATTATTAACCACGTCACACTGTCTAAACCCAACCACTATGTTCATCACCAAAAGCCACTTAGGGAAATAGTGAAACTCGACTTAAAAAGTTCATAAAAACTGTAATTTTAACAAAGAAATCAAGTCTTTGAGACAGTCTGTTTTATCACTTGATGAACATTAATCCAAATTTTGACCAAATCAATTATGTTTGTCATTATAGTTCAAACTACTTTATATTTTCTTACAAGAATATATCTGAGTGGTCCTCTCCACTCCTTTATCAGTGTACTGCCAGGACTTCACTACAAGTCTAAATTCTCACCTATTAAATCAACAGTTTTTAAGCATATATGTGTGAAATTTAACATATTGTTCTACTATTTTAAAATCAATAAATGTGTTGACTCAGAATACAGAATAAACATTAAAAATGTAATAGTTTGGTTGCTCACTGACTTCAATATAATCAGAGCTCTCAGGATGTGACTTCGTTTTCTATCAGTACCTGATAAGATCCAAACCCAAACAGGGGGCTTTCACGTCCTGGTGTTTCTGATCTCTGGAGAAAACTGCCCCATTTTCTTCTTGTATTATTTATTTTGTATTAATTACAATGCAGGTGACTTGTTGCTTTATGCCTACAGCTTGTAATGAAACACACTAATGTCTTCATACAATGTTTCAGTTCTTTGTCTTCCCCTGAATTCAGTTTGACCAACCAATCAGAAACATTGCACCAACTGGTTTTTCTACTTACCAAATACCACGGGCGTCTGGCCAGTCCCGAGCCATACCTGCACACGTCAGGAGGGGGGACACCGGCTTGTCAAACAGGAAGTGGTCCTGATGTAAACACAGGGAACAACAGCTTCTTGCTTAAAGTGTCAACAATAGCTTCAACTGAAACAGTCAGAACGTAGATTGTGCAGTTTGGTCACAGGAAGATTAAAAACGGGGGTGTGAGACTTTGGAATTCAATAATCTGGTCAATCTTTCATTGTGGGTCGGAGAAAAATGCCACTGCGGGCATGGCCCACACCCACATCTGATTTCATGGGATGTAGTCTGCTCTGGTTTTTTTCCCTCCTCTTCTAGGATTTGTTGGGAAATGTAACCACGTCCACAGAAGACAAATGATCATTTCCCTGAAGAGTTGTACATGTGTGCTCTATATAAGTGAAACCATTAGTAATCAAATCCACACACTGGACTTTGCTTTCACTTTGCAGATTGTTGCTATTTTTTATTTGAAATAAAACCTCCTACTTTCCTTTATTATAATTATAAAAATTGCAAATATTAAATGAACAATTGAACCCTTCCTGTTCTCCTCCCTGAACAACTTCTCTTATGAAAAGAAACAAATATTACTACTTTAACATCTTCATACGTCTACAGCAGCATCATTATCACTCCTGCATGACTCACATCAATGAGTTGTTGCTGCTCCTTGTCTGTCATCTGGGTAAGACTGTAGTACGTCCCGCTCAGATCACCCTTCAGGCCGGCGAGGGCATCCACCACCACCCTCTCTACCTCTCTGCGCTCCGCCCGGGTGCAGGCGGGGGGCAGGCTCAGCCCCCGGATACTGCGGCCCGTCCTCACCCTGGACGACAGCACGTAACGGTCGTCGAATTTGCCCGACTGGAGCTGAAATAAAGACAGCCGGGGAAATATTTCTACATGCAGTAAATCTGAGTTATAGTGAGATAAATATAAGCAGAATGTTTTTAAGGGATAAATACAATGAAAGGAGAAGACACTGATCGCTTTTGGCTTTGCTGTCCTTCCAAAGTAGGACTGGTCAGACTGGTATACGTAGCGTACCAGTATGGGGATCAATGTCACATGACAGGAAGAAGCTCTGTGTGGTCGAATGTGAGCAGTACCTTGCTGGACTCCAGGTCGGTGGGATGCTTCATGGTGCGGGGGTCGTAGCCGTTGTGCCTCTCTTTGATGATGGGGTCAAGCAGGTCTGAGAATACCTGAAAAGAGACACAAAATGTATTTCTTTTTAAATAATTAACATGATTAAGAATTGGTTGGACATTATCGACTCTATCTCCGACAGAGTCATTCTCTTTTTATCTGACATCAGGGGTCATGGTCAGCTAAAAACAGGTACTGGCACTACAACTTAATTAAAGTCTCAAGATGAATCTATTAATAGCTGTTAATGTACACCTTGGAAAGAGCAAGTGGTGTTATGTAGATTATGTATACATGCCTGAATGACAGCTGACAAATAACAGTGACGTAATACTGAAGAAAAAAACAGAGAAATGGTTGTGACTTTTGAGTCTAAAACACCTAAAACCTACAAATAATGGAAAAATTCACTGCATAATGTTCTCTAGGATGGTGAGGGAGTGTGTTATTATGGAGTCTAAACTATAAATCCACAGATTTGCCGGCTGGATTATCACTTTCTTTTTTGTTTTGTTTTTACAGTCAGCAGTTTACAGCAGAAGCACCACACCCATAAGACGTGAATCAACAGAAACACCCACAAAACGAGAACAGCAGGGAGTACTGATGACTTGTCTATTACATTACATTGTTAGAGACACTGTGAGAAAGAGGTTCTGGTCATCTAGAGCTTTTACATATTTTTTTTATTTTTTTTTACCTTACATAGCTTTTATATACCTACTACTTTAAATAGATATATTTGTGGCCTCAGAAATGAAGCAGGCAATTAAACTGGTAATATAGATAGACACTGAGATATCCCAAAAGAGCTGTCCTAGCTACAAACTATCCCTCCTCGGTGCTGTAACACTCCTTCTTCTGAAACAGGACGTGGGAGGAGTGTCTGGAGTCTCTAAAGTTGAAGTAAGGCAAAAAAAATTGTGCAATTTCCCAATCATTTCTGATGATTAAGTCTTAGAAGAATCTCGGTAGAGGAAGTTGGGTCATGACTTGAGAACTCGACTTGGCAATTTCTCACAGCAAAGCTGACTCATGTGGACAGAAATGACTTCTATAAGATACACATAGAGTTGTGCTGCTTTGATCATTTTTAACTAAAAGTGGGGAGCGTGCACGAGCGCTCAAAATGACATCTGACCTCGTAGGTCTCCTCGTCTCCTGCCACCATGCCCACAGTCTTGATGAAGGGGTGCCCTGGGTTGTCCACGCCCGTCTGGATGGCCTGGTCCAGCGTGTATCCGTTGGGAGTGGACTTATCGCAGAGCTTGGCGTAGATGGCGGGCGTCAGGTTGCTGGCCATGCAGTTGTTGTGTTTGCGCAGATCAGGGTACTCCGCACTGCACAAATACAGAAGCGAGATAACATATTACTGCATTGATGTTTGATGAACTTATCCTCATGTGACCCTGAATATACAAAAATTGATAATAGTTTTTGTGGCGTTGATACACAGACTTGGACTATGATGAATTGTTTGTCTCATATTTATTTTAAGAATTCAAAAACCACCATTCAAAAATACTGTTTATCCATCATCATCATTATCAGTCATTGAAAGTGTTCTCCAGTGATTGTGTGATTGTTAATTATTGTTCTCCATCAAAAACAAACATAAAAACTAAAGATTACACTCTCTCTGCTCTCTGAAAGCCTCATTAAGAATGAATCACCAATTTATTAACGACTGATGAGCTACACATGAATGATTTGTGGGTTGAGAATTATGTATAGAGACTAATTATGAGGGGGGATGCTGTGAAATGGCCAAATATGAACAGTATGTAAAGGTTAAACATGGAGCCGTGCCCTTGGAACAGGCACGGCGTGACCGACTAATTCAATGACACGTCCAACAGGCACGTAACGGAGGTAACAGGGGATTAAACCTGCGACCTTCCTACTGCAAAATCATGGCTGCTAAATTAGACATAGACGGAAGTGAAGGACACACAGGTGCCATCCATCATATTGGCACTACGAAGAATAGGATCATCAGTCATGTAGGATGAAGACGACTGCATGCTTTAGCTTGAAACTGAATCGTCCCGCAGTGATTTAACAGACAGAACAGCTGCTGCTTGTCGTTCGCTGCCAACAGGCTGAAAATAATCAATGTTTAAAACTTTATAAGATGTTCAAAACTCCATTAATTCAATACAGTTGGAGAAGACAGCCTTTAAAATTGATGTAGTAAAATAATTCTGCTGAATTAACAGAAAAAGAAAGAAAAGAGGAGATTGATGACTGATACGCTGCATCCAAAATGAATCATTTAGACTTTTAGGCAGGCTGGGAAGGAAACAGAAAGGGACGGCTGTCAAATATTGGCTTTAATCCAAACAAAATACTGTTCAGGCCGAGGATGAAATGAAATTAAGTTTGACTTGACTAAGACTCGATTCTCCAGCAGCAGTTTGGACTGAGTAGCTTAAGTGGTCCCTGCATACATCTGCATTTAGAGTTACACAGTAGCTGGCGTTGTGTTTTATAAAGATATGAAGATGTTTATCATAGACGGACTCTGCCAAAAACACCATTTATATTGTTGTGTAGGCTTGAGCCACTCGTTACATTCATCCAGACACAGTGGCTGCCAACTCAGCTCCCTGGCCTCATGTTACCTCACAGTAACGTTATTTTAATCCGGTCCACACAGCAATAGGCCTGTCACCATAACTACTTCTGTTGGACGATATATTGTCTCAGAAATAATCGCGATAAATGATATTATTGTCATTTAAAGATCATTTTATACCACTGATGTAATGATAATACAGTACCTATAAAAAGTATTCAACCCCCCTTGGGTGTTTTCTCCTTTTATTACTTTTTTATAAATGGAATCATGGTCGATATAATTTGGCTTTTTTTGACAAAAATGTACAAAATATTTCGACAATCACTCATTTTACATTATATATTTTTAATTAATTGACATTACTTTGTATAAATCTGTTTTCACTTTGACATTAAAGAGGGTTTTTTTCTAAATTATTGTCAACAAAGCCAACTTATATTGACTATGATTCAATTTATAAAAGCAATAATCACGATAAATGATATTATTGTCATTTGACGTCATTTTATACCACTGATATAATGATAATATAATAGTATAGTATAGTAATGCAAAGGAGGGCTGTGGGGTGTGGGGATTGGAGAGTGGGCGCTACACTAGCCTCAATAAAAATAGCCTCTTAGCTGCTAATGTGAAGTATGGTCAAGGTCATGTCCATGTATCATATGATAAGTCGATATATAGTCATGATGATGACAATAATTACACAGTGGGGTATACTGATGGTAAATTTGGGGAAAAGAGCGATGAAGTCTGATTAGTTGAGTTAATGTATCAGAGCTGCTCTCAGGAGAGGAAATGTTGGATTTATAATCATCTGACAGACATAGTTGATTTCTTCCTCTTGTTAAGCATAACTGATCAATCAATATTTGGATATGACCATTTCTCTTCTGTTTTCTTTCTATCAGTCGTTCTAGGACATGCTGGGTGACATTATCAGTGCCTGTGACATCGTCCACTAACACAGTGAAATACAGAGCCAGGAAAACAGGCGGTCGGACACCCACACTGAGTCCAGCTCAGCACGATTCAGTCTGATTCAGCAGAGATCATCATCACACTGGATGCACTCCAAGAATCTGCAGCGCTGCATCTAAAGATTCTTTCTATTAAATCGGTAATCTCTCGATGAATAGATCTGTCGTTTTGTTTAAAAATATCATGAAATGGTAAAAAATGCCTGTTTATATTTCCCAGAGTCAAAGGTGACGTCTTTAAATGTGTTTTTTCTGGATCAACAGACCAAATGATTAAGTAAGCTATCGTGTTTGATGAAGAAAAGCTGAAACCAGCACTTTTTTTTTTGCATTTTATTGTGATTTCATTATCAAAATTGTTGCAGATTAATTTTCAATCGATTAATTTTTTTTTAATCAACTATCAACAATCAATGCAGCTCTTAAATGTGTGCCAACTGAGCCAGAGCTGACACACCCTCTGCAACTAACGATTATTTTAATTATTGATTAATCAGTTGATTATTTTTTTGATTAATCAATTCGTTCGGTAAATAAAATTTCAGAAAATTGTAAAAAAAATTGTGATCACCGTTAACCCAAAACCCGAGATGCAATCTGAAATGTTTTATTTTTAGTTTATCATCAAAGAGGACTAAAGAAACCAAAATATATTCAAATTTCTGAAATTTTACAGGTAAAAATATAAATCTAGAAAATAATAATGTTATAATTACAGCCCTAATTTGATATTTATGCTTTTATTATTTGATTGCATGAACCCATCTGTTGGCTTTCCTCCACAGACTGACAGAGGCATAAAGTTGATAATCTAATTTCTTCTTACCTTATCTTCTCATTTACACTAACCTAGCTGTAATATCTGATAAAGTTTGGGGCGTGTCCGACTGGTTTGGAATTCAGGTCATGATGTTTTTTCTCTTTTTCAGATGCTAGCCAGTGAATTGTGTCAATAAGGCCTGATAAGAAGCCATCAACTGTGTTTGGTTTCCATGGGGCGCTGAATCACAACCAGGTGACCTTAACACAACTTCTGAAATAAAGAAAGGCTATAAACAGACTGTAGGGCAAACAGAGAAAAGGGCAATGTCACTTACTTCCTTAAAAATCTGTAACGAATAATGATTTATTACTTCTGTGGAAAGACTGTAAGAGATTATTTAGTATCCTAGATGATGTAACACCAGCAGGGTTTTTATATGAGCCGGCAGATAAGGGTTTTTTTAAACTAATCTGGGTGTATACTCTTCTTTGTAATGCATGCATGCAGCGTGCGCTGGGACACGTACACCTCCATCCTCAGCCTCCTGATCACAGCCGGTTCCCATTTATCCATTCACAGCATACAGTACATGCCATCACACCCCCCCCCACACACACACACACACACATATCTGTATCTGTATGTGGCGCAGGAGCATTTCTATCTGCACACAGACACAGGAGCAGGGGACAAAAATCCTGCTTTATCTTAGAGGAAAATTACACAGCTCTATGTCATATGAGCCTGGGTTAAACCTAACCACACCATTTCCATACAGCCTGCATTAAAATTAATCTGCATGTTCAGTGCAGTATTGAAGCTACATCATTATAGGATTTTTACTACTTAACACATATTTTGCACAGTTCCTCCCATCTAAATTACATTATTACTATATTATTGGACCATTGGCATTGAGTTATAATACCTCTATGATGGTGTTATAACAGGTACCATTTATTAATATGAATTGGTTAATCTTATAGCGTTTTTCTGTCAGAAGACAACCCTATATTGGACAAAATCCTGCAAAATGTGGCAATTATAGGTTAATACTTACATTGCTGATGTGTAAATTGATGTGATAATGATGTTTTGCCTCTAAAATGATTAAAGTTAAACATATGTGTTAATTCAAGGTTATAGGAAGGCTGCTGGGGGTGTTTTTTTCCCCAACATCTCTTATAACATTAAATTAAATTAGCACCCCGCCTTTTTCATGAATATTAAATTGCACGTATCAGCTTACACTACACTGATTTTGACAAAGTTTGTGCCAATTAAACGACAATATATCACACATGAATCATTTTAAAAGGGTTAAAAAATGATCATGCATGATGTGTCTGTTGTAGTGGTGGAGCTAGAGGTGGAGCAGGGCTGTGGGTGAAGTTACCTGGCCGGGTACATCCTGCGGACTGGGGTTCCGGCGCTGACATGGTCCCGGTGGAGCAGAATCCCAGCAGTAACGGAGCCACCGACCACCGACAGGATCCCGATGTTCCGTTTGGAGGAAAGGATTCTTGAGAAACTGCTCGCCATTTTTTATCTTATTTTATATTTATTAATTTGTGACTCTTCAGAGGCAGTGAGAGGACGGTGAAGGCAGTCAGGGAGGGAGGGAGCGGACAGGTGGATGGGAGCGCTGCTGATGAGGCGGCTCTGATGGAGTGATAACGGGTGGGGAGGGGTATTTATACCGAGTGTCGTCAAGACAACCAGAGCAACACAGCACGAGACCGGAGGTTCGAGTCGAGCTGCAAAAATAAAAGCATGTGCATTGAAAGCAATAAAGTAAAATCTGCTATTATCTAAATCAGTGGTGCAAGAAGTATTTAGATCTTTTATTTGAGTTTAAGTAAAAATATACCGATTAATAATAATAATAATAATAATAATAATAATAATAATAATAATAATAATAATAATAATAATAATAATAATAAAGATTCCATTACATGTTAAAAGTCCTGCTTGAAAAATCCTACCTAATTAAAGTACATAAGTATTATGTACTTTAATAAAAAATTGCAGGAAAAGTACATATATACTATCATGATGTAGTTGAAGTATTACAGTAAAAGTGCTGCAGTATTATAAGTGATGTAGTTAAAGTATTACAGTAAAAGTAGTGGTTTGGTCCCTCTGACTGATATATTATTATATATGACATCATTAGATTATTAATAGTGAAGCATCAGTGTTAGAGCAGCATGTTACTGTTGTAGCTGCTGGAGGTGGAGCTAGTTTACACTACTTAATATACAGTTAGCTAGTTTAGTCCAGTGGTTCCCAACTCAGGGGTCGGGGCCCCTCGAAAGGGTCAGCAGATAAATGTGAAGGGTCATGAGATGATTAATGGGAGAGGAAAGTAGAAAAAACTAAGTTCTGATAGAAAAATCTGTTTTCAGTTTTTGCACTTTTTCCCTCTAATCTTTATTTATTTATTTTTCAGACATTTAGAGGGAAAATCACTATTTGGTGGAGCTGTTAACAACTCATAGATATCTGAAATGTGACCCTGACTACACACTGGTTTTTGTAAGACGTCACCACTTTTAGGATCTATTGCAGCCTATACACAACTCATAACAAGTAGGTAGAACAACTGTGTCTAGAAACACTGTGCACAAGTGTACCGCAGATAACTAGTGAATTGATTTAAGGCAAAGGGTGGTCAGAAAACACTGATTTGATTTTATCTTTATGAAATGCAATTAGTATGAAGTTAATTGGTTAACAAAAACTATTCATTGCATTATGATTGAAAGTAGCGTCACTTTACTTTTAGTGGCTAAAACATTTCCACAGTATCTAAATGTTATTCCTGTAAAATAATTTTCACTGACACACTCTAAAAAACATCAGAGCGGGTTTTACTGTGAAAGTTACTCAGTACAGGAAGTCATGTTGCTTATTTAGGCAGCTTGACAGTGTTGGAGAGACGTGTGGACTGAATACTGAAGGACACCAGTATAAAGGGGCTGCAGCACTGGGAGGCTTCTCATCACACTGACCAACGACACTGGATTACCCCACAGCCAGAAAACACACCATGAACTCACTCATCTTCTCCTTTTTTTATAACACAGACAAATAAACTTCCTCTGCATAAAGACTCCTCACAAGGTTAATCCAGTCATTCAAACTGCTGCAACTTCCTCATTGCTGTGCGTCACGGCTGCCTTGGCTTTACTTATGGAAAATGAGGGGCTGCTATAGGTCCCTTTATCCAGTGACTCCATTGGATGTCACAGGTAGTAACTGTAGGTGAACTATGACTTCCAAGCAATTTTCAGCATTCACAAGATCAATATTATCAGAAAATAAAAATAAATAGAGAATCTTTCTAAATCTGATCTTTATCACTGTAGTACAGATTTTTATCATTATTATTATAGTCCTACTCTGAGTTTAGACTGAGCACATCTGTCTAGAAAGCTGGATCAATGCCCTGCACATCTGACTGATATATTATTATATATGACATCATTAGATTATTAATAGTGAAGCATCAGTGTTAGAGCAGCATGTTACTGTTGTAGCTGCTGGAGGTGGAGCTAGTTTACACTACTTTATATACAGTTAGCTAGTTTAGTCCAGTGGTTCCCAATCTAGGGGTGGGGCCCCTCCAAAGGGTCATGAGATAAATCTGAGGGGTCGTGAGATGATTAATGGGAGAGGAAAGAAGAAAAAACAAAGTTCTGATACACAAATGTGTTTTCAGTTTTTGGACTTTTTCTCTAATCTTTGATTTTTGGTGAAATATTGGATCATTTGAACATTTATTGAAATGAAACCATGTGAGATGTTTAAAGGGAAAAATCACTATTTGGTGGAGCTGTTAACAACTCATAGACATCAGAAATGTGAAAGAAAGAAATGTTTCATCTTTAACAATGTGTTGAACTTGTTATATTATATTATCCATTGTGGCAACTAAAGCGGTCAAATAAATGTAGTGGAGTAGAAAGTACAATATATAAAGTAGCATCAATTGGAAATACTGAAGTACAAGTACCTTAAAATTGTACTTGAGTACTTTCCATCACTGCTCACAGAGAAAATAAGAGTTTGAGGACAAAAATACAAAAATGTTCTTGTGTGAGATTTTTGTCACTGCCTTTCAGTAACGTCACCCTTTTAATTTGTATTAATTTGGCAGTGGTCAGTAATCAGACGTGTTCATTTACAGAGTCGCCTTCAGTCATCAGTGATCAGACAGAGGCCGTACTGTGTAACATTCAGGGCCTGAGCTCCTTATGGAGGATAATTCAGTAATCTGTGGATTAAAGAGGACATAGTTGGCGTACAGTACTCTGATCAAAGTTCACATTGTATTTCTGCAGGAAATGGACTTAGTCTACAACACATGGGGTGTATTTGAAACAAAGAAGTACAAACCTGTTGGTTAGAGGGAAAAAATACTGAACTACTCTGTTGAACTTCATTTGTGGCTTGATTTGTGTTTTTGGTAACATGCGCAAGCAAGATCAGGACAAGCTGCAGCGCATGATTAAGATGGGTTGGGTGCAATCAGATGTCGGCTGCTCAGTTGTGTAAAGATCTGATTTTGAGCAAGGCTGAGTGCATCCTCAGCAGCCCTACTCATCAGGGTAGGGGAAGGATGCTCCAAAGGAAAATAAAAACCACTAGGTAGAGTCGTTTGTCCCTTCAGCAATTAGACCTTTAAATGGAAAACACAGTTCAAAACAAAGACTTGATGGTCTATTTTTGTGCAATATTTTGTGTAATATTTTCTTTATTTCTAGTATACTTTACTGGCTGATTTTAAGGTTAATTTATTGTCTGTGGTGTGTGTGTGTTGGGCATGCGTATCGAGGATGTGTGTGTAGGGGGGTGAAAGTTAGTAAGTTGCTAGCTTGGGGAGGGAAGGAGGACATGTGTATCTATTTATTTGTTTTTAATATCTGTATATCTGTATCTGCACTTTGACAACTGGAATTTCCCTCTTTGGAATCATAAAGTCGACTTTGACTTCAACCGGCTGCAAGGGCAAAAAAAGATGTGGCTGTTACAGGGAAAACACGTACACTGCTGTAAATTTATTGTGCCTATATAAAATGTATTCACTTCATTTGGACTTTGTTTTACAACGCTGAAAACACAGCTCATATTGTTGTTTTTACTTTCATGATGAAAGTTAAACAAATTTTACATCTATTTATGCAAATTAAGTCCATAAATGAAGCAGTAGTACAAGTTTGTATCCTCTTCACTGTGTAATGTATACCCTAATCATCAGCAGACTGTTGAATGAAGTCACGTTATAACTTCAACGGCTATAAACTGTGTAATCAGGGTGTGACAGGTGATTATAGGTATCGTCCCTGCATGACCCCAAAACAGAAACTTTCACCGTCTTCAGGTGCAGCAAAAAAACGGCCCCTGTAAGACGTGTATCACCTTATCTCAGCTATAGCAAACAACTGGTGCCTGATTGCAGAGCCGGTCTCATTACTAACAGCGAATAATGATATCCACAGAATCTATACGGTCAAAACGCCTAAAAGCTCAGATGAAAACAATCAAATTCATAATAATAAACTGGATTATAAAGTGTTTGTGTTATTAGCAGCTGTGAAAAAATGTGATTTTATTTGCAAACATTCATTAAATGTGCCACCTGCAGAGAGTTCATGAAGAGCTGTGTGCTTTTAGAGTGTCGACCTTTGAACAGGTGTTTGAATACAAGGAGAAAGTATCAGGTTTCATTTTATTTGCTGGCAGCTGATAAACTGAAATTATAAAAGTCACCCCTAAAAAACAAGAAGTATCTGTTTACTTTGAAAATGTTCACTTGAGCATTCATTGCAAAACAATATTTGTGGACAAAAGTAATGATTTTTGTTGGTCACTTTTTACCTCGAATGTGAAAATTCAAAATACAAGCAAGAGTAGATATTTTGTTATTTAAAAAAAAGTTTAATAGACTGTTGATAAAGACATAATTTCGGCTCACTGCATGTAATTGAAGTGATGCTTTTTGCTTATTTTTGGTGTTTCTTTATTTTCTGGGATGTGGGGAGATGATGAAATGTAAAGACTGTATTGCTCAGAGTATCGACAGTATGATGAAATGGAAGATAATATTTTTTTTTTAAATCCCAAAATGCTGCAAAAGAATATGTTCACTGGTGAATTGTGGCAAATCAGGGTAACAAATAAACCCCCCAAAACATTCCAGTAAAGTAGTTATGAAAACTGATATTTAAAAAGACTTTGGTAACTTTTAACATATTTACATTATCAATAAATCTTCCCCTCCTTCAATATTTCCCTTTTACTTAAAAGCAATTTTATGACAAGAAAAAACAAAACAAACTAATAAATAAACACAAACAGTTCACATACATTAAGGCCCCGACTTGATTGTAAAAAAGGCCGATTACATAAAATACATTATTTTCCAAGTTTTTAGCTTCGGAAAAACCTAAAAACAGGAAATATGGCACAAAATAAATCATCAATAGGAACACTAAAGGACATTTTGAATAAACTGAAACTCTTCAAGAGCTTAAAACCTCAGTGTGAAACTTACCTATAAAACTGTAAGTCTTAAAAATGTCCACATATCAAACTGGTGCTGCTGGTGAGACGAGAAAATGTCAGGGTGGAAAGTGTTGGCGGAGGAGTCTGAAAGGGACATTCATCTAACAAACCTTTGAAGCGGTTCTTAAAAAGACATCTTTCAGATCTGCCATCAAAAGCACTCCTGACAAAATGTGTCAAAGAAAAGTCTCAAAAGTTCCCATTTAAACACAGAATGAGCCGATTTGTTTTTTGCTCTGCCTGCCGAAGGACGGATGGACGGATGGATGATGTGATTCAGGGGAGCAGCCTCTTCCTGCTGTACGATTTCCCCGACGTGTTTGAGCGTCTCATCGGCTGACTGAAGGGAGAGACCTCCACGTCAACGTCCATCCTCCTCTCTGATGCAGCTTCATCTACAACATTTAGGAGATAAAGAGGTAGGTTAGTAAATTCACAGTTAGGGTGATGTCAGTTCTTAACCCTTTACATACTGTTCAGGGTCAAATTTGAGCCATTTTTACATTTGAGAGCTGTAAAAAAAAACAAACATCATAAACACATTTCTTCAAGGTGGACTTTTCCTAATGTGACCCATAATATACAAACATGGAAATAAAATTGTTTTAAAATGTTGTGCAGCTGTTAAACATTTTTATATATGTAAATGTACAAGTTTGACCTGTTTATTAAAATATTTTTTGTATTGATCAAATTCTATAAAATCTTCTGGACAATAAAATAGTGATTGTAAATGTATTTTTTTTTGCATTTAATTGATCAAACAAAACGATTAATCAATCATTTATTAATGACTGATGGGGAGTTTATGAATGTGAATTGGTGTAGAGACTAATTATAAGTCAGAATATGAACAGTATGAGAGGGTTAAAAGTGTTTGTTGGATGGAGGTGAGGTCAGGGCTCTAGCAGTGGGAAAAGCATTTCTTTATTATAATACAACCAGGAAATGTGTAAGGAGTGTTAAAAAACAGAAAAGAACAGCTTCTATTGGCTAAAATAGTAGGTGATTATTGTGACTCCTCCCCCCTTACACTACAGCAGGAACCTGGCTCTCTTAAACCTAAATTAAACAGAACACTAATGATAATAATAACATTTAATAATTCATGTTAAATTGTGTGTACATATTTCCTGTATTGTCTGTTTGCATCTTAATAAAGAGACCGCACACACACACACACACACACACACACACACACACACACACACACACACACACACACACACACACACACACACACACACACACACACACACACACACACACACACACACACACACACACACACACACACACACAATGAATATGAATAAACCTGAATAACATTCTAGTTGAGTTTATAGTGATATCCATCCCTCCATTTTAATATTACAGATTAGAAGATGACTTTATTTACATTTGGAAAACAGATTGTGCCCTTAATTAAACTGTTCAATATTTAAACACCACTGTGCAACACAAACATTGAACATCTCACCTTTACCACGTGGAGTTCTCTTGCTAGCAGAACCGGTTCTGCCCTTGAACAACAGCGGAGAGTGAGTGAGGGCCAAAATCCCGCTCGCAGTCACCGGCTTCCTCGTTTTGCTGGAGCTGGGAGGAGTCGCAACTGTTCAAAATAAAGAAGACGACAGACATGATTAAATTACTGCGACTCAAACTGGCAGAATACTTTTAAAAAGCTGCATTATCAACTTACTGCGTCAATGTAAGAACAAAATAACTGTCTTTATTATTAAACCCCTTAAAAACTGTGTAATAGTTACATTTTTTAATATAAGGACAAATTACAAATTAGTCAATTGTTTTTTATGAGCCAATTGTAAGTTAATTGATTAGTTTTGACATTGGCAAAATTACTCAACATTTACACTGAATATTTGTGAGCTTTGTTTTGTTTCATATTACTTTAGACTAAGTTCCTATCCTTACATGTCTGTCCTTCTTTTCTGCTTGTATGTTTTTATAATTTTTATCCTTTTATTTATTTATTTTCAAATGTATTTATTCATTTATTGTTAGTTACGTCGAGATGCCTGTATGTGTCGTCTGTCCCTGTTTGGTTCTGACCTGTCTTGGGTGGGTTTGGGTATAGAGGATTTTTGGCATGCTGGTGTACAACTATGTCTGTTACCGCACTGTCTGTTATCACTTAATGTCAATTTGCTGGAAAATCCAAATAAAAAGAGTCTCATTTTAAAGCTTATAAAGATTCATGTTGTGTTACAGACGGTGTCGGTCATTCATCGCTTACTTGACTTGACGTCTCCATTTCCAGCTGTCCACATCGTTTCTTCTTCAGCGGTCTGAGGATGAATGCACTCGGCCTGATGAGCCAGCTTCTCTATCCAGTACAAGTCTTCCCGAGGAGAAAGAGGAGACGCATCCGCTCCGACTGGAGGCGACTGTCTTGACGTCAGAGTTAACGCTGCAGCTTTGTTGCTCGAGGGCTCGTCGGTGTCCTCCGTGTCTTGTAACCTGCTCACTCCGAGCTCTGCCTCCTCCAGCAGCTCCTCCAGCAGCGGCTCCCCCTTCAGGCAGCGATCCTTCGCTCCTCCAAACACACCGATCTGGGCTCTCTTCCTCCGAGGCCAGCTGTTGAGGTTGTCAGGGGTCGCCTTCCCGACAGGTGAGGGGGACAGGGGGATGATATCTGCAGTCACAGGAGAGAGTGCTGGTCCTGCAGGATGGCGTGTAGGGGTGTAGGAGTGGCAAATGTAAGTTTGGACACTTCCACCTTTCCCAGGCGTGCTCTTGGCAGGGGTGACGTGAGTACAGAGAGATGGCGAGACGCACCCATGATCTCTGTGTCTAGAGAACAAAGCTAAAGGGCTTTCCATCTGAGAAGGTTTCACACCAACTAAAGGGCTCTGACCTCCCGATCGAGGACCATCAGTGACCAAATCACCTGCGTTCATTGAGTCTGTGCGTTTGATTTTGAGTTTGGGCAGTCCCGATGTTTGCATTTCCATTTCTACTTGGTACGTCAGAGGGTTCGGTGTACCCGTACCCGTTTGTCGACCCTGCCTGGAGAGGCCTCTAGGGGTTGAAAATCGAGGAGAGTCGTTAGCGTACCCCAAACGAGCAGCAGCCTCCCTCTGTTGGCGGTCCGGGGTTTGCCGGAAGCCGTAGCTTCGCCCAGATGCGCCTTGTGGTGGCTCAAAGTCTTCATTAGACTTTGAAGGCTTCCGTGAAAAGCTGATGTTCATCTTGAGTCCCCCGCTAAACTGCGTCTTAACAACTGCCGCATTGACAATTTCGATACTCTCCTCGTCTGTGGTGGGGGAGTTGAAATGTGAGGATTTAAGCTGCTGTGAGTCTGTGTGGGAACTCGAGTCCGTTTCGGAGGTTTGTGAGAGGTCAGCTTGTATCTCGTCTTTTGTATCGAACCGTGTGTGCTTTTCCACAAGGTCGCAGCTCTCAGCAGCTTCTGTGTTTAGTTTGGAGGGAACATTTTCATTAGACTGGGATCTTAAGTTATGTCTGGTTTTAGCACCTTGACTGGACCTCATTCTTGTCGTCAGGGACTTTGCTGGCGACCTAAGTAAACTATCTGATCCCTCTGAAACTGTACCGTCTCCTACTGGCTTACATGGGGATGCAATATTTGAACTTTTGCCCGGGGTTCGTCCAGAACGAGTCATCATTTGGTAATTAGGACTGAGAGTCTTGGTTTGAGCTGCACTGTTGAGTTTAGGTGAGAGACGGTCGTCTGGAGGGGGGGTGGATTGTGAAAGAGGGTTTTCTAGTAGATTGTCACTTTTAGTGTCTTTTACAGGAGTTCTCATCCCGTTGTCAAGTCTTTCAGATGACCTGTAATCTTTTTCTGGTGTCAAAAACACAGTATTTACATCCCCCGAAATCTTTAACAAGCTTACGTGACAAGAAAAGTTGTGTGCTGTTGGAGATGTCTTTTCTGGAGTTTTGTAAATGTCAGACCTGCTGTTGCTGCTTTTCACAGGACTGCTAAACATGTTCAGTGTCCTCCGCAGTCTTGGAGAAATGCGAGATGCAAGGTGCGGCGACACCGGCACCTTGAAAGTAACGTTCTCCGCTATTCTACTTTTTTGTGGAGATGGAGACCATGTGACGCTCTTTTTGGGAGTCCTGGACACTGGGCTGTTGAGTACATGTGATCCAGATGAAGAGCTGCATTCACCCCCAGCTTTAACCGGAGTCCTGAGAATACCCTTCAGCTGGTTTCCCATCGGGCTTTGTTTTGTCGGCGTCTCTACCACCAGAGTCCTTCTGGCTGGAGATCTGAAAGGACTGCCTCTCAAAGCCATACCGAGCTCATGAGAGCTGCCTGCGACGGGGCTCTCTGCAACTAAGAGACCATGTGTCCTGGTTGGAGTTTTGGGGGTTCCTGGGGTTCTGGGGGATGTGTTTCCATGAATGGCTCGCCCACGTTTGCTCGGTGACTTTGTCGGTGTTTTATTTGGACTCTAAAACAAACAAAACAAAGCACTTAAATTCCACTCAGGATCAACACTGATACACGATTATAAAATATGCCCTTTTTTAATATTATCCTAAAGAATCACATAACTTAGTCAAATTAATAGTTTAGCATATTATAATGAGAAGATGGAAGAATGAAATTATGTACAGTACTGTGCAAAAGTCGTTTTAGCAGTGCTGTAATGACCATATATAATTATTTCTTAGTCTCTTTATCAGAATACAACCAAAAAATACAGGAAACGTGTATGCAGTATTAAAAAACAAGAAAAAAACCTGAAAAAGCAGCTTCTCTAGGCTAAAAGGGCAGGTATTTAGTGACCTCCCCCTTACACTTCAGCAATAGCAGGAACCCGGCTCTCTTAAACCTTGATTAATGATAATATTTAATAATTAATGTTAAATTTTGTGTAAATATTTCCTGTATTTTCTGTTTGTATGATGGCAGTGGCCTAAGACTTTTGCAAAGTACTGTATATTGTAATTAAATGGAGAGCTGAACAGATTTACTCTAAAAATTATGCTGTAACATATTTTTAAGGCCCATGAAGTAAAATTACATTATGAAAGTAAAAGAATCCACTCTGCACTTGTTTTTACTCAATAAAGGAACAACAACATCATATTAAGCACATCTACTAATGCCTGTAATGTGTTTTAATTAATCATATTATGAAGTGGAGACAAACCTCAAAGACACTAGAGTCTGTGGACAGTCTTCTCCTAGAGGCCCTCGTCGACTCTCCAGAGGTAGAAGGACGAGTGGGAGAAGCAGCCGCCCCGAAAAGAAGTCGCATCGGAGACCGAACAGTTTTTACATTAATGTTGCTGATTTTGCTGTCGCTGAGACTCAGCTGGGATGCAGACAGAGCCCTCTCCAGGTTTCGGGAGCGAGGTTGAGAACTTGAATAGAAGATAGTTGAATGTCTTCGAGCAAACTTCTTTATCCTTGGGCTTCTTCTTAGGTCTGCAACAAAAACAAAGCATGAGTAATGTTATAATTCACCTTCATACAATTCAACAAAAAAGATCATTAATTAAGTTACAGGCTTTAGCTGAATTGTATAAAACTGCAACCTCAGAAATCAAATCCAAGGGAATAAAAAAAAAAAATAAGTAAAATGTATTATAATTGTAACATACTGTCAAAAATAAAAATTGAAAAGAAATAGACATTTTATATTTTAAAATTGTAAAGAAATGTATTTGTAATTTGTTTCTAGCAGGATTCAGTTTTAAAAAAAAAGAAAGTGTCATATTATTTAAATTAAAATATTTTCTGTGCAACTGTATTTAACCTTAATTATACTGTATATAAATCAATATTGTAACATTCAGTCCTCAGACTCCTGCTCTGCTTGTATCTCTGATTACTTCATTGCAAAAGACAACACCTATTTTTATTTGTGTACTCATAAACAAGACAAATGTAGATTATAATCCATATATTCATGCACATATTTTGTGTGAAGAAAAAAACAAAAAAAGTTCTGGTTTCAGTAAAAATACCTTCTGCTGGTTTTACTGGGGATTCTTCCACAATGCATTCCTCATTTGGGTCAGATCTCCTGAAAAATAACACAACAGTATATATGCCTCATGTATATCAGTTGGCAATGAGAGACAATGCAATAAATGTCAATCAATAAATCAAGCTATTCATGAATAAACATACCTTCCCATTTTCTGCCGATAAAGGAGCCGACTGGACACTTGTTTGTGGAGCGGTGTTTCACATACTTTCTTTGTTATAAGTTTGTGTCTCTCTGTAAAAGGAAGAATTTCCATTGAGATCATTTTAATGAAAAGACGTGGACAAATGGACGTGTGGTGAAATATAAACTCACTCAATTTTTTTTTTTTTTTTTAACTTTTTCATTTACTTTTAATCTAGTAGGGATTATTAGTATATCAAGGTTGTTTTGTTAGCTTTCATTCCTTCTTTTACTAAAGTTTTATATTTATATTAATTTGCTATGATAATAACAGCTTGTACCTTCAGACTGAGATCGTTTGCGTTTCACTCCTTCCACAGCGGACACAGACTGACTCCTTGGCAGCTTTGCTTTCTTTGAGGGGGAAACAATCTCTTGGTTGAACAGGTTTCTCCTCACCTTGGTCACCTCTGTGGACAATCAAAACAAGGTCTCCATTTAGGACTCGGGTGTCAACACAGTGATGCTTACTGCCCACCTCCTTATGTAGGCTTTTGCTTCAAAACTAATTTTAAGGTGTCAAATTGGTATCATGTATGACTCCACCCAAAATCTATCTTTAGAGAAGGACTCTTCCCCCCCTACAAGAGTCTGTAGTTTGCTTTTTGTTGCAGAGAGGCTGAAGTCAATTTGAATGTAGTCAGTTACAAAGTCTTTCCCTCTTCAAAGGCCCATCAGAAGTCGTATATTTAACCACATTTTCACAGAACTATGAGTAATTGAAACATACTGAGCAAACCCAGAGACAGCAGGGGAGTGAGTGAGTTAAGTCATTCCTGAATTAAAAGAAAAAACTACAAACTTTTAACAGTTTTATGACCAAAAGTAGATTTTCGGGTTGAGCAGCCAAAAGTTTCATACAGGGGTTTTTGATCAAGTTGGATGTAAAACAGAACATACCTTGTGTGTCTTGTTTCTGAGGTTTTGGCTCTTCAACACGCTTCTCCAAAGCAACACACACCTTTGACACCTTTGATTTTGACTGAAAACACACACACACAAAAAGAAAAAAATCACATGTCAAACTTTGAAACAGATGACATGCCTTTGAATAATCTGCAGCAGGTCAAAATGCAAACATTAGAGACTTTATGAAAATACTAGTTGATCAAGATTTCATTGTAAACCAAGGCTGACTAATCCTCTTTGATCATCTTACAGTTCTTGTATTCTTTTTAGGTATCTCTATTTGTCGTAGGCTCTGCGATGATTCAGTCATGCTGCGATGACGAGTCAGCATCCCACTCCTAAAAAAAAGAAGAAGAAAAGACAATCCTTTAATCCTGCACATGTTCCTTACAAAACACATCCATCATACAATTGCGATAAATTCCAGTGAAAAGGCAAACATTCAATGAGCAAAATTTGTCATTATCTTCACTGAAATGTCATTTTCTTGTTGTAGTGTTTCGTAATTTTCAGTTCCGGCCCAAAAAAAAAGAAAAAAAAGAGTCTTTTCAGCTAACATAAAGCCTCCCCCTCACCTCCTCTTTTTGGCTGAGCGATTTCTCAGGTCCTGCAGACGATCTTTTCCATCTGAAACCAGGCTGTGTGTGGAAAGGGGAGGCGAGGAGGCCGAAGGAGAAAGGCTGTCCTTGGCAACCGACTCGTCACTGAAGAAGTCAGCAGGCAGAACAGCCACCAAGGCCTCGGGGAGCTGAGTGCCAAGACTGTGGTAGATATCCGCGAGCACCCTGGGGACAGCTGTTAGGAACCTGGCAGGACACAGAAAGGGCTTTTGTTAAAATCTGTGCTTGCCCCATTACAACTCAATATGGAGGCTGTGATACAAACAGCTGGCATTTCAAACTTGGCATTTTTTATCAGTTTTGTTTTTAACAAGATTATCAGCCTACAGCCATGCTAGCAGCTCAGTGAGGCCGTATTAGACACAGCAGAAATATGTGTCTAATACGAAAAGTGCAGGATTGGTGAGAGCTAGTTTAGTCATAAACCAGTTTGGCCTGATGATGGTGCTAGATGAAAACTTGAGGCACCACCAAACTTCACTACAGTTCATACAGAGGGAAACATGAATGTCAACAAGTTCATAGCAATCCAATAACTGCTAAGACATTTCACTTAAAGCTTAATGTCAGCCACATGGTGGAGATACAGTTATGTGCAAAAGTTTGGACACATGTTCACAAATAACATATCTTAGTGGAGTTTGTTTTTTTAATTTAAAAAGATGTAAACACAACCTCTCTGGGATAAGGAAAAGAACACCCACTACTTTTAACAAACATTAACGCATAGTTAGTTTTGTCATAAATTACTCAAAAATAAAAACACCTAATAACTCAAGTGAAAGTCAGGGAATCACTTATTTTATTATGATTCACTGTCTGGGAACTATGAATGTCTTACTTCATGTCAATAGTCGTTGAGATATTTGACTCTGGACCAAAGTGGTGAACTTACCAACAGACAGACAGACAGACAGACAAACTGCCAGATTGCCGTCCCTACAGCCACATGGTGCGAGCATCAGTATAAGATTTAAGGCGATCGTGCAGGAAGGTGTGTTGGCAAATTATTATCACTGCAGAAAACTCGAAATCATGAGTTTGTAACTAAAAGTAACACGGCAATACTGCTGGTGGCCTTACAATCAGCTCCTACAACTATTATCAATCAATCTAACCAATCTTCTGGGGGAAACACACACACACACAAAAAAATCACATTCGTCAGCCCAAAGTACTTACGCTGGGAGGACCTCGTCTTGAAGGAACCTTGCAAGGAAAACTGCGTCTTTTGTTAGTGAGATAATCCTGAGCATTTCAGCCACCTGAGGAGCACAAGTTTTAATTTATTTGTTTGTTTCTCTATTGTGGAGTTGATGGAGATTAATACAGACATAAACCAGTAAAGTAATCTTTTAATAAAATCTAAAATGTATTAGTTTGTTGTGATTTACTTGGGGAATTAATTTAACAAGGTCAGTTCTCAATCACATGAATGCCATACTTCATTTTGTCAGTCAAAGAAAATGCACAAAAACAACCAGCCAAATATATTTTAAGAACATCTTTGTATGAAAAGAGCAACAGTGCTAACTTTAAGAATAAACTATCTTTGTTATCACATAAGAGGCGAGCAGTAGTAAATAATGAGCATCCTACCTCCTCTGCCATCTGATCAGCATCCAGTGAGTCGGCCTGCTCCGGAGAGGAGAACAGTCTGCACAGCTCCAGTCTCAACAACGCTTGAATCTGGCACCTACAGGAGACAACTTGTGTTACTGACTTCTAAAGATAACTGACCTGACTGTGGAGTAAAATTACTTTATTAACCTTCAATTATCAACCAGAGTACACATACATGCATATCTGGTAGGGAGTCAGGGGGTTAATTGGCTGATCCATACACTCATTCTGAAATGTATGGCTGAATTTAAAACAAGATAACTCAGAGAGAATAGAAAGCACTCACTCTCTAACTTTGCTCTCAACATCAGCAGCTGTGCCATAGAACTGCCTGATTGATTTGCTGGTCTTGACGAGGTGCTGCTGGACAAACAGTGAAGTCTTCACCTGTAAAACAGACATCAAATGTTACACATGTTGTTGTAAATGTAATAAATTCTCCTGTGCTTATAAGCGTTAAAGCTGCAATCTGGCAATCTACAAAAATGTACTAACTGACATCACGATATGTGGCATCTACAATTGTGTAGCATAATCATCTATCAATTAACGCACGATTAGATAAGAATAACTAGTCATGAAAAGCTCTTTTGAGTTTCACCTCCAGGTCGGATTCTGCAATTAGGAAGGTTTTCACAGCAGACAGGAGCTGCTGGGAACCAGTGATGAGGGACAAGTCTCTCTCTGCTACGGTCTTCTCATAACTGGATTTCAGATGGGAGAGCAGCTCTGCCTCACTGGTGAAACCTGAGCAAAGGGAGAAGATACATCATGTAAGTTGTTACCATGTTAAAATTACTGAATAACTCACTTTATCAATAAGCATTTAGAGTTTTTTTTCTCTCTGGGCTTTAAAACATAATGTAAATTCTTATTTTATGTTGAGTTCTGCTACGGCTCAAAACTAGCTAGAATGCGTCTCCTTGGAGTGCAGCATAAAATAATGATTTGTATTAAAATTATTAAAAGAACATAAACAGTGCAAATGAAAGATACAAATTTAAAGTGCTTTAAAAGAGCTCAATCATCAGCACATGAAAAGAGAAACATCTTTAGCCTGGATTTAAAAATGTTCAATCTTAAAAGGTCTGAAATGTTGTAGAATAACAGTGTTATAACATTTTGACGGGGACACTCACTGATGGTGTTGGCTCCTGCAGATTTGTTTCTGTCACTTGACCGTTTCTTCCCCTGTCTGTCTGACCCCTTGACCTCCGCCCCCAACTGCTCGGCTTCAGCCTGGTCCTTCTGGGCTTTCACGTTGAGCCGCGCCACATTCAGCATCTGCAAAGAGCGGCTCATCGTCTTCATCTTCTGTTTCACTGGGGTGCGCTGGGCGCCACCTGCAGGTCAAGAAGGAAAATTACACCAAGACAAATGTATTCATGATGCTCTCTATGTTATTTTGACAACGAAATACAGGAATGTTTTTGCTCCTATTTACTCACAATTAAAAAAAGTTTACTTCATTGCTGCATTAAAGGAAATCCATACTTTTCTGAATGTCATGACCATCATAGAAACACTTAAAATATGCATTAAACTTTCTTACGTTTCTTGCCCTTCTTGTTGTCTGCGCCCAGGGATGTCTGATACAGTTCGGACAGATCACTGATCAGCTCCTGCTGTAAGACAGACTCCTCCTCTTCTCTCTGATCTGGCGCTGCGTGCAGCAACCTGCTCAACAATACACGAAATACAACATCAGGACCACAGCAGTAACCGTCCTTTTATTAGTCTTGTCAATCTTTATATATCTCTATGTAACTAACTAACTGAAATTAAAATGCCCATACCTCAATGACTCCATTAAATGGGGACTGACTCCTGACTGATCCGACTGAGGGAACCAACTCTCCAACACGCCTGTTGTCAGCGGACAATGACCGAGTTCCTGCTGGGCCCACTCTGGAACAGGATGGCTGATTGGCTGGTCTGAGGAATAAAGGGAAAAAAAAAAACACACAATAAATAGTTGGCTATAAAATCCTACATGCATTTAAAACATAAAGCAGCGTGACACAATCAAACATGTAGTAGTTTTGGTGTCTTATCTGCTATTTTAATAAGGCATGCACATAGATCAGGACCATAACTATGTGAGTGAATATGTAAGATGAAAAACAGTTGTCATGGTCACAGTCATACAATTGGCTGCCAAATATCACGAAAGCCGGTCTTATCTAATATAAGCATGTCCAAAGGCAGATGCCAAAGAGAAAAAGGAAGAGACAAGAAAAGAAAAGGGAAGGAGAAGACACAATAAACACAGAACATCAGAAGAGATTTGGTGTACTGCTGATAATGAGGAACTATTTTGTTAAGACTGATATGGATAATGAATTATAAACCTCATTCCTGAGGAACGTTAGTTTAGTTTCTGTCTGTGTTTTTGTGAACCCAAATTAACTGAATTCAACACCAAGCTCAGTGCATAGTTTGGTGAAAGACCAGAAAATCAGCCAGAGTTTCTAACACTATGAAAATGTTCCAGGAGATGCTGTCGGAAAATGTTTGCTGTTATCTCCCTATTTAAAGAACATTGTGTCTTCTCCCTCTCTGTCACAGCAGGCTTCAAGTGTGGCCATTCTGGACAACTATTAACATTTTAATATCCTACCTTAAGACCTTTTGACAGTCTTTGGCAGAATCATGTGGGTGCTCTTTCTCCTATTACTACTCTATCCTTACCATCGATACCGTCACCGTCCTCCTCCATGATGTCGTACACTACTCCCAGAACGCTGCTCACGACATCTGGCAAGTCAGAGGAGGTTTCAGCTGCGGCCGGGGCAACGATGTCAGCGGTGAGGAGCTGGTCGTTCTGAGTGATCCGAGGCTGGAGGACGGTGAGCAGAGCTGTAAAGTGTGACAAGGGGGAAAGGACCGCCGAGGAGACCAGGCCGCTGTCACCCACCTCAGCAAACTAGAGGAACAGGCAAAAGATGGAGAAAAAGTAAAAGAAGTAAATCAGTAAATCATTACAACAAAAATACTTTAAAAGAGGGAGAATTAAAAACAGTATTTATGTAATGAAGCAGCAATCATGGACCCCAGGAAGAGTAGCTGTTGTCTTGGTAACAACTAATGGGGATCCAAATAAACTAAACTAAACTAATTCACTCAATTGATGCATTTAAAATATTTGATTTATTGGACAATCTACCTTTAGTCACACTTTTAGATATTTGGTGTAGTGTCTCTCCTTCAACCTGCCTTGTCTATTTTCCATATTTGGAAGAGAGTGCTGCCCATTTTTCAAAGTGAGAAAAGATGTGTGCCTTTTTCTGAAATTCATTTCTCTGTGTTGAATGTCAGCTCAAATCTGACAGCTTAAAAAAACACAAAAATCTAACATTTACAATTAATATTTATGACATCTGAAAAAAATGTTTCAGAAAATGCAGAGTAATATAAACTAATATGTTGTTGGTGGGTGGATCCTGTATAAAATAGCACCGCTGTGTTGGGACGTCTCACCATGTGCAGAGCATGAGCAGAGAGCTCCATGAGGAGATGCTGGAAGGCAGCAGCAGCTCCTTGGTCACTGTTGCTGGAGCACTGGAGCACCCATGACTCTGTGGAGGTCTGTGTCAGTGATGAGGGGTCCCAGCCCTGAAGCACTCCTTTCAGGCAGACTTCCACGGACTCTGAGAGAAGCCTCTGTCTGCGAGACACTGGCTCCACCATTACAGCACAGCTCTGTGTCACATCGCCTGGGTGGGTGAAGAGCAACACAAGTGAATAATGGCTCTTCGTTCTGTCAACACTAGGCTTAATGCTCTTTACCTCTCTTGTTTATCATGGTCCTGTTGTGTTTTGCTCATGTCAAATTATTATTCTTTTTTTTTATATATTTATTTATTACTACTGACATGAGACATTTTTATAAAGCCCAATATTGTTGTTTTCAGTCACTAACAGTATTTAAACTATAGATCACGTGGACCATTATATTAGCTGGACTTTTTCAAGTTTGTTGAGTCTAGCAGCAGTTTGTGCCTGTCGTGATGCCATGCTTTTGGGTCACATCAGTTCCTTAAAAAGACAATTAGACAGCAATGTTTGGAAATCCTGCAAGACCGTTTAAAAACACTGTTGTGACGCATTTTCAGAATCCTAAAATGCTCTTCACCATTTTTGTTTTGATTCAGGAGCAGAGGTCCAATTTGGAAGACAGACTAAAAATCTTTTACCATTCAGAGGACAGAATATTTTTTTATATGCAGATGGTTAAAAAAAGTCTTTCAAGGAAGCTGAAAATACCTTTAGAACAATGATGAGTGTTTTTAAATGACTTTATGAGTTATTCAAACATCATCAGTTAACTATTCTTTAGTGGAACAACTGGTTACCTCTGTGACTCGAATATATGCTCAAGCTGGGGCTAGTTTGAGTCATGTGTGTCTAATGGATCATACCAGACGTTACTAAAGGTTCTCTTAAATGTTACCAACCTTGCTCCAACTGCACAACCCCCCTTGTGATAGGGAAAGCCAGGCGGTGCAGCCTTTCAGACGACAGAAGGTATCCGATGCCAGATCTGAACGTAAAGCTCTCTCTCCTGAAGTTGGAGTCTGACTTCTGAGTGCAGCAGAGGTTCAGCAGTGCGACCACCGGCATTACTTTGCCACCCATCTGCGCCAGGACCTCGGACAGCTTGTTGGAGCCGAGGTGATCCTCACATTTCATGACCTGCGATAAATGGTCAGAAATGTTTGTGTAAAAGAGACTGAGAGGTTACGGACAAAACAAGACATTTAAGGTTGCATCGTGGGCTTTGAGTAACAATTACTGACATTTTATGGACCAAATGACTCAATAATTAATCCAGAAAATAATAAACATGATTGATGACAATAAATAATAATCGCTAGTTTCAGCCCTCATGGTATATCAATGGCCTCTATATGTTGTGATACATTTCAAAAGTGTTTTTATGGTCTTTAAAAGCGTGTTACAGTTAAATTATGCAGTTATGTAATGTTCTCTGACAACATTATGTAAAGTAAATAGCTCCCCCTTGAAAGCTGCAGTACTACATGCTGTACTCACCTGTATATGAGACCTGCTGTCAATCCAGTGCAGCACAACTTGTCTCTGAACGAGCATGTCGTGAAGACCCCTGGATATAATGTGCTCTGATATATCTGTAGTAGGCAAGCCATGCTTTCTCAAAGAGAGGTAGTTCATGAGTTGTGACCCTGTTTGTGGACACTCTGACACAATAAACACCACATTCCTCCCGTTGCTTGTTAAAAAATCATCCTCCTGTGAAACAACACTGGGCTTTCCAGGCCGGCTGGACTTTCTGGGCCTCAGGGAGAGTTTAGTAGGAGAGGTGATGTCCGGTCTGTCCCACTGGAAGTCCAGCAGGGTTTCTTTGAGTGCGTTTTGAACTGAAGCAGATTGATTGCATTGCTGCTTCTGCTTCTGCTGAGAGCTGCACAGTTTATCCTTTATGTCAAACTTGGAGTCAAACTCTATCTCAAAGTCCTCAAATGTTTTGTGCAGAAGCTCCTTGAAGTCTGATCCTCTTGATATGAAGCTGGCATTGCGAGAAGTCTTACCTTGGAAGACACATAAAAAACCCATCAAAAACACAAAAGACTTTAAAAGAAGGAGAATTAAAAACAGTATTTATGTAATAATGCAGCAATCCACTGAGCTAATGTATGTAAAATCTTTGATTTTGGAAACAATATTACACTGCTTTTACTTTTGTTACCATCAGTTCAGGTTTTGAGTTTTTAACCCTTACGTACTGTTTAGGGTCAAATTTGACCCATTTTTACATTTAAGTAGCTGTTAAAACACCGTAGACACATTTCTTTAAGCCAGACTTTTCCAAATTTGACCCCAAATATACAAAATGGAAATAAAATACATCCTTTCTTAAATGTTTGTGTTTTGATACACATTTTTTATATAGCTATGCAAATGTACAAATTTGACCTGTGTTTATTAAAAATAAATAAATCTAAGTTCATGCAGACATGCAGGCTGTCTTATATCCGTTATCTTTGATATCAGATTGGCTCATCCCTATTTTTGAGAGTTACACATTGAAAAATCTTTTTCTCTCATTTTCATTTTTTTGGTGGGTAGCATAATTTAATGTGGGTTTTTATGTAGGATAGTCATATATAAGCTGCCTATACCTTTTCAGTCATGAACATCATACATTAATTACTTTATACTGTTATTTAGAATCTATATACTTATTGTATACTGTACTTAAAAAGTACTTTTCTGTTTGTTGTGTTGTGATGACTGAATAAACACTACTACTAATGCTAAACTTTTCCAAAACATTCACCTAATCCCAAACTATTCCCAGGCCTGGAAAATAATTTCATAACTTTTCCAGGAATTTCATGACCGTGTGAACCCTGTATCTCAGTTAATGAACCAACAATACAAAATGACACTAAGTTCAGACTGATAACACTGAGGTCCCTCTAGCTACCATTAGTCATACTTTTAGACATTTGGTGCAATTGAGTTATATGAAGAATTTGGTGTACTATTATTTCTCCTTCAACCCCTGCTCTTGATATGAAGCTGGCATTGCGAGTAGTCTTACCTTGGAAGAATTTATAACCCCAGCGCAGTTTCTCAAATCCATATTTGTAGCCGAAATGAAGCAATATTTGTAGTAATCCTCGTTTCAATAGATGTTTTCTGACTTCCAGCTGATCGACTGACTCGTGATCTCCATAATCCACGTCGATAACAAACACCAAGTTGTGTAAAGCCATGCCGTCCCTCAGCGATGAGCCATGAAAACAGGTCAAGCCTCGATCAAATGTTATTCACTGCTAGACGAGTAGACGTGTGCTGACCTGATGACGGGGTCGTTCATTGTGTGTGTATACAGAGACGCCATTTACACTCACTGGCATTAGCTGTCTTCATGTTTCTCGGCTAACTCTCATTAGCATCACTTAAGTGTGACATAAATTGAACTCTTGTCGTCGTTTTAAAATAACTTTACACATCCGCTATATATAAAGAGACACACTAGAGCTTAGTGGATGTTATCAAAAGCTTCTTAAAGTTTTAAAACAGTGTTATTCTCATACCCTAAACTCTTCTTTAATCGCCATTTTCTCGCAGCCGTACGTCCCTTAACCGTTCGCGCTACTTGAACGAGAACCCGCCCACCGCTGTGATTGGTCGTATCCCGTGGCAACAACAACGTCATTGGTTCAAATATAAGGCGTGAACAAGGCCTATGATTGGCTACAGGTCCGCATGCTAACTTTTGATTGGTCGAATGTGCCGTCAATCAAATCTGAAGCAAATTCGTAGTAGGAGACGAAACATGACAAGTAAACAAGGCAACGCGCTGATTGGTAGGCACCGCTTGCATTTAACTTTTAAACAGCTAATTTATTTTTGATATCAAACGACTATTGCAAACTTAACAAAAATCAACGTAAACTTTTTAAATAATCAGTTGCTCAAAAGTGCCCTAATAATAGTAGATTTGCAATTAAATTGCATAATATTGCAAAGAATGGGATTCCTCTTTTTCCATAACAGAAATAACCATGGAGCCTATACATTTGTTGTACATTACCAAAATTACCAAAAAATAAATAGTGGACACTGGTAGGTAATATATATATTTACATATAAGATAAGCTCCCCTCCAGACATTTATTAATACATACACAAATACTCTGCTTGGAACAAAATCAGGGGCAATTTTAGACTCTTTTTTATGAGTGCTCTAGACTAGCACCCCTAAATTTGATCTCAGCAGCCCTAAAAATAAATAAATGTAAAAGTAATGTTTTTTTTGCACTTGCAGGGCATTGTATGTCAAATCCTGATTAGGAGCTGAGCCCCCATGAAGGTCTGATCCTACAGTACAATCGTCCTGAACACAATGTTTGTCTGATATGGTTTTTTCCAACAAAAAGCATAATTATTATTTTAAAATCCTTTAAATGGCACCTACTCCTTCACTCCCATTAAAAAAACAACAACCCAGAATCAATGCAAATGCAATTTTTTAATTTCGAAAGTTTAACTGTCGCCTTCTTCACTGAAAAGTGCAGCAAAGGCCTCAAATTTCCACATCACACTTGTGTAAATTGAATTTTGGACCACGACTGGTGTCCAAATTAGTTGTGATTTCACAAATCCTATTCATATGCCCACCCCCTAAAAATCAGATTGTCAAAAAGCACAGAGAAACTTTCCACTTTCAACAGTTCAATGTGAAAGCCGCGTTCCTCTATCAAATTCTGCACATTCTGCACAATGAAGCTCAAACATCAAACTCTTGAAAAACACGTTGGAATGAAGAAGGACTTTAAAGGTAAAGAAAAAAAATAATCTGATTTGAATATAATATGTGTATGTGCACTGGAGGCTTCAAATGTCCATATCACACTTGTGTAAGTTGAATATTGGACCACGATTGGCTCCAAACTATAGTTATGATGTCATAAATCATGCTCGTAACTAAACTACTGAGGTTTAAGGCGAATTAAACGTTCCACCTTGAGCAGATAAATGTGAAAACAGTGGTCTAGTGTTGAAATTTGGACACACATAATCCTGAACAGTGACCATTAAACATCCAACCAAGCAAGAAATAAAACACATCCTTGACTGGAAAGCGTCTTTAAACACACAAAGGTTGAAATACACGCAATACAATTTTACTCATCACATAACAAGTGTACTGAACAATACAGCATGGTAAAATTACAGAATATCTTACTATTAACATTTGAATGAAAAGACACAGTGGGGCAGACAATAATGCAGGTTGCCAGACTATTAGATTATCAAATAAATTAGGAATGGGAAAATAAGATAAGTTTACCATTGCAGAAATGTTGGAATTAATTTGATTTGTCAGCTGAGTATGTGATTGTACAGTATATTGTAAACAAAATCAAAAATAGGCAAAGGACTGAGACACTGAGTTTTTTTTCTTCTTTTTTTATCATGTTGGTCCAGCAATGATTACTTGCTCCTGTGTGCCAAGTTAAGCACTACGAAGGAGAGCTTGGCATTCTCAACCATTCTGTCTTTCACTGCCTAAAATGGAAAAACTCTCATTCAGAACAAGATTTGGCTTTGATCTGGAGGTCTGGGTTGTCTCATTGGTTTTCAATGTGCCCTCAAGTTTAAAGCAGAGTAGAGTGTGCCGAGTGTGTCTGCACAACAGAAAAATGCCCATATAATGCAATCCTCAGTGTTGGTTGGTATCAGTTCAAATATGCATATATTGACACAGGTGGTATTTTGACATCTTGAGATTTGTCCACTTTGGTAGACAATGCATAATTATAAGCCGTGTATGATTTAATTAAAGATCACCATTCAGTGACATATTTAAGAATCTTTTCAAAATGTGCTAATAAATGATATGAAAAGTATAATCTTTTATATATACATACTGCTCATATCTGCATAATAACAGGTGCACCTGCAGCTGTCCTCATTAAAATCTTGCAAAAAGCAAAAAGCCAAATCATTAAATCATGCATTACAATCCTTAAATGCATGAACCTGGTTTATCATTTTTTCAGACAGACGGGGTGAGTGAGCATGTTTCTCCTTCATCCTGGGTCTGGAGGACAAACCACAAAAAGGACAATTTTAAGGAAATAGAACACTGGTAGAGGAGGTATGTGGGTCACCTTCTGTTTTGCATCCGTAATCACCTCTTTTCTGCAGCACCAGGGGGAGATGAAGAGCTCAGGAAAGCTTTGAAATAGAGAGAGAGATGAAAGGAGCATGCTGAATGTTGGAGGCACTGCTTTCTGAGTTCCACCAGACACCTCCTTAAATCATGAGACTAGGATGTAGGTCAGGGATGCTTTCAGGAGCATTCTGCCATTAAGACAACAAGCAGGTTTGCATACACATGTGGACACTTACATACTATGAGCACAGATGTGCACATGCACACACACAAACAAACACAGACACACACAGACACACAGACACACACACACACACACACACACACACACACACACACACGCGCGCGCACACACACAGTGCACACATATAATGATGAATCTTTTTCACAAGTTCATATGTAACATAACTGGAGTCACAGATGGTCATGGTCAATATTCTCTGAGAAACAAACAAACATTTTGACCTAAAGACTGAACATTTTCTGCCTTTTTTAAGGGTTTAAGAGTTTTTCTTACAGTCACATTTAAGTGTTTTGCCATGTAAGCTCTGTGGTCATTTTTTATCCCATCTGTTCCTCTGTGGTCTGTCAATCAAGTGGTTCAGCACTAAAATAAATACAATAAAATATCTGAACAACTATTTGATGGCTGATATGAATACTCATGGTCCCCAGAAGTATCCTGATTTTCAAATAGTAAGTTTTAAGTTTAGTTTAGGATACCTCTTCATGACAGGATACTGGTCATATTAGCAAGAGCATCAGATACACAAAAGAAGAATAGAAGAAGAATAGACTTTATTGTCATTGTACAGGGTACAACGAAATTATGGGCCGCGCTGATGCTGCATTTATATAATGCAGGAGTTATCATATTTACCAGCTTCTGTTTATCTCAACATGTAAGTGGTAATTTGATTTTAAGAATTAAAATCTTGCATTTTTCTAAAAAAGTGTCATATATTTGACCTGGCACAAAATAATATGAAAACGTATGAAACACAAACAAACATCTAAGCCCCTAACATCATCTTAAATCCATCAGTCAAAGTAATTACACCCTATTTAATGCTTATTTAGTAAGCACATGCAATTTCTAATCCCTGAATGACCAGCATGCCCATCATTTTGTCCCGGGATGATAGACAAGCAGAGTTGTCTCATATTTTCATCCTGCCATCCATTTTGGTGACTTTTACTTTTGAGTCTTGTTGTGTTTTTAAAATGCATATTATATATAAAATATTCAGCTGGACATTATGAAGTTCATTGCATACTTCAATGGGCACCAGCCAGGCAAGTAGTCATCACATGGCCATTGCTATAAATGTCAATAGATTTATCAAAATGCAATTAGGTTAAGTGTGCTGATGTGAGTTCTGAGACAGAAATGTGACAAACACATAGCAACAGGCTGTTTACCACAATGATCTCCAGGCTGTGGGTGGAATCACTGAGTAGATGCTCTCAACTTGGCAGAGGACTCTTGTTCCATGTACCAGATATTATTAATGCTGACCTTTGTATGAGAGCACATCAGTAATGTAGCCTTGACAGTGGCCAAGATGTAAATGAAAGATTTTTTACACCAGTAAAGTGGAACAGCTGTCATTCAGTGCCACCATGAAAACGTCTTTTTGATGCTACTGACCCCAAAAATTCCAAACCTCTCTGCCCCCGTGTACCGGTCACCCAGCTGGTGTTTGTAACCCAAACAAGGCAGAAAACTGGCTTGTTTTGGAGACATTTTCTTCTTGTTTTGGGGACTAGAACAAGGATTATGTAAGACTGTGCCACTCAATTCTTAGGTATGCAAGATAAACTCAAAATATGTTTATGCACATTCACATCAACAATAGAAATAAACTAGACTATTTTATTTATAATTTATTATTATATACTTATATATAAAATCTATATTATTTGTTGTGTCTCTTTTTCCCTTTTTTAATGTTTTTTGTGTCTTTTTATTGTTTTGTTTTTTCTGTATGCTCCCTCTCAGCTCTGTACAATCTGTCTGTGCACTTAAAATGCTCAATAAAACAAACAATAAATGAATTATTATTCACTAACTGGAACACTTAAGTTGCTTCTGTAAGAGCAGATTAGAATCTTTATATAAAAGGGAGCAGAGTTAGTTGTTTTAGGCTGCAGGGATATTTCTTAGATGTATCAGCTATCTCTGCTTTTGAAGCCCAGTTCATGAGAGTGCTGCATGATTTATTATAGAAGACAATTTTTCACAAACACTCTTTTAACCTTAAACAAAGCACTGGATGATTATCCATAACTGTCATTTGTTGAGTCATAAAGCTTTGTTAGATAAGTTCCCTATTGCACCTGTTAGACCTCAGTAGTGTTATTGAATGTCTCTCTGTGCCCAACACATTCTCACATGTGGTGAAAGAGGAGCACACCTAATCTTAGTGAAGTCAGCTTAGAAATATTATGTGTTGAGTCAATGGAATTAATCTTTTTTTGAAACATTTCAAGACCTTACTGTGGTTGAAAAAAGACTTTATATGGTCACAGCTCTTTTTTCTTGCATGTCCGTGTATTATTGTATTATATCTTCTTTATCAATGTTTAAACAATGTGTGTTGTATTTTTAATTCATGCACAGCACCTGATTAATTGACATCTCCTATAGACAGTAAATAATGTAGATAAAAACAAATAAAAAAGAAAGTGATGGAAAGCAGCAATCAGAAAACAATAAGTAAATTTCACTTTTACGCTCCTGTTGTCTTCCCATTGACTATACATGACTAACACTGAATGATCCACAAATTAAAATTTAAAAGGACTTAACTGGCATGACAATAGTTTTTGTTAAAAAAATAATTTACAGTTTAGGCAAACAAGAAACAGTATCTTAATTTCATGTTTTCTGCATGAAGGAAATCTTTTATTCAGATCTATGTGGTAAAATCTGTTTACTACAGTGCAGCTAGAGTCTGGTGTAGATGCCCTGCTGGTTTGTTGAGGTTTGTTGCTGCAGTAAAATATGTCAGTTTACTTGTTCCAAGTCTCCTGCTGACTTCTGCATATGCTATAAATGATGCTGCAGGAGCTGCTCTGTGGTCAGGCCTGGAACTTCAGACACGAACTCGAGCTAACGTGGGACTGACGGATGCATCACTCCGTTTCTGGGCACCCTCTCGTCATCAACCAGCCGTCTGGCTCGTGTCTGGTAAGTAAACTGTCATACTTTGGAACTGCAGCAGCATATAAACTTAATACCCCAGACTATTTGTTTCAGACTTAACTAAAGAAATAAAAGAGATAAAAACACAACAATCTGTATATGATGACATTTTTAATTTGTAGTAGTTTTAATTATAAATTCATGTTAGTCAGTGGTTTAGTACAGTAATTAGCTTTAACATACAGCAAAATACCATCCCTGTTTTTCATTGCTGGCCTCTGGACATGATGGTTATAATCCAGGCCTCAGTGTACATCAAGATGTGGTCGTGAACATTTTTTTGTCTAATAGATCATAGGAAGTACTTTGTTATCTCTTAACCTGAAATTTCCGAAGTGAAAGTTTTACTTTATCATTATTATTATTATAAAGTGCATAACTACTTACCCGAAAGGCAAAAAACCTTTTCACGTACCTCAGCCAAAGATCAGGGATTGTGTGCAGTCATGCTGAGTCCACATGTTGCTTTGGCTCTTGAGCACTGACTTAAATCACAAGGATAATTTGGGCAAAAATAAGAGAGACAGTTCAAAAAGTCACTATCAATAAATAATACAAATATCTGCAAACCAACCTTGTTCCCAGTTGTTGCAGTCAAACATCTTCTGCCAATTCTTCAATTCCTGACAGGATGTCTTAATCTCTGTGGCAAGTACACACACAGTGTAGTTAAGAGCATATGCTGAAACTCGTATGTTATCTCATCTACAGTACAGATAGAAGAACAGTTGAGCAGTTAGGGCCGGTCAAAAAGAGGTCATTTCTTGTTTCTGTTTGCCAGTGATTTTATTTTTTTATTATTCTAAATAAGAAAAGAAAAATCGAACCGTCTGCTAATCCCCTTTTGACCGAAGAAAGCAGCTCGTATTTCAATTTAATCTTTTGTATCAAGTTCAATGTAACTTTTTACCACAGGTTTTTCACATATTTTTGTAAATTATGGTTAATAGGCCTCACTTAAATGAAATTATACCTAATTTTTCACTCAACATCTGTTTCCGCCAGGGTCAAAATGTACCAGAGGACAACAGGAGGGTTAACAAAAAAAAAGAAAAAGTATAGACATGAGGGTTTTTTTTTTTTAAGTACCATCATTTCATTAAAATATAAAGTTTTAGATGTATTTTATTTAATACAAATTTAGCATACAATATAAAAATAGGGATGAAACAATAAAAAGAGAAACTAATCATCATACAAAGTAATTCTGAGAAGATTTCTACTTAAACTTCATGGCTGACAACTGAGTATATTTATGTGATATACCTTTAACCAAAGTTTAAAAGTCTGTTGAGTTGAAGTATAAGATGAGAGGAAATGTTTTTAGTTACATTCGGATGAGTTAGAGGGCCAGAAATCATACACAGTAGAAGACATGGGCATTTTCTAGCTGTTCGCTGTTTGCCCTGTGTCATCCCATCTGGCTCGTCAGACTCCAGTTAACAGACTGTTATTACTGTGGTGCACTTAAGGCAGTGATGTTACCTTTGAAAAATCCTGACATCCCATCAACAGCATGGAAAAAAAACACTGATGCTTCAACAACATAAAGTATTTTCAGCTTGCCCTCGAGTTACTTTGAGGTTATGTTGCTTGTGAATGTTTGTTCATCTTGTGTTAAAGGCTCTATTTTACAAATGATTGTCCCTTTATGCTATTTCGTCTGCTGCCAGGTTGTTCGCATCACCTCTGTTTGAACCTCTCTGCGCTGATTTCCTGTTGACATTTTAGTAATGTGCTTCGAGGGCTCAGCTAGGTGTGGTTTCCTACCTCAGATCTTAAAAGGGTGAAATTTTAACTTATAATGTACTCCACACCTTCATTTGACAAGGCTCCTGCTTCAAAACTTGTGACCTTAAAACAGCATTTCTCTTGAGGCTGATGGATTTTTCTCCTAATATCTGGTCTGGTGTTTGTTTCTTAGTAGCCAAAGCAACCACATATTCATACTCTGGTGGTTGACCTACGAGAAAACTGGCTTGAATTGTCAGACTCTTCACAATCATAAATATTAGTAGTCATGGCCACACTGAAGTTATAGCTGGTGTTTGTACCATGTTGTGTATTTCAAGCTTGAGGACATCAAGCGTCTGTCACGCAGTTAGCATCAGACAGTGAAACTAATTAGGAAGGAGGTGCGGCCGATACTGAGTGTCAGATGTGGTGGAGAAAATGAATGTTAGATTAATTGCACTGATGCTCTCCAACCTCACTCACTTCTCGCACAGACTCTAATCTCCACTGCAACATGAAAACTAGGTTGCTGGAGAAAGAGGGCGGAAAGCGAAAACGTGAACTGGATCAATCTGTCACCCCGGCACAAGATGACAAATATGTTTCTCTTATCGTGCTTTCTTCCAGTCTGTCCGTCTCTCTCTCTCTTTGTCTTTCCAAACTTTCACACACTCTTTTTGCAAAATCTCAGTGACGCAAATGCTTCCAGAGTCACGTTGTTACACGTGAAAGCAGGCAGTAATTCTACATGTTGTTAAGGATGACAGATCTACAAGCACTGTGCAAACAATGACTATGACAGTGACTAAGTGTGCGTTTGTGTGTTTGCGAGAGAGAAATATCGAGATCTTTCACATGCTACCGGCTGGTCCTTGTCAAGGAGTCTAAGTGGAATCGACTTCGACTGCTGTGTGTTTACAAACACCAAGCCACAAATCCTGCATAGTATACCTTTAATGTTACTTGATTGCGAGATCTGTCCTCTTTGCACAATTTAGCTAAAGCAGCTACACTCAAAAAAACAACTTGTAGGATTTACTTAATACAATCTTTGTTACAATTTGCACTAACATTAACTAAGTAACTTTAACTGTCGCAATATTAAGTACATCTCACTCGCCAGTATCAAGTATAATGTATTTAATTCTAAACTTAAAACTTGAAAATATTGAGTAAATGTTACTTAATTATATTTAAGCATAAATAATATTTATTTTAAGACAGGAAAGTCACTTATATGAAATTATTTAGTAAATCTTATCATTTAAAGTTATGAAGTAACTAAGTAGATTGTATTATACTTTTTTCATTTTCAATTACTTGTTGAAAAATGAAATTATATTACTCATTATAATTATGTAAATTTTGTTCATCTTCTATTGATAAATGTTAATAAATGTTTTTATACATCAAAAATCAAACAACTACAATATAATACAATACAATAAAACTATTTATTTTGTCAACAGTAAACATTAATTAATCACTCCATTTAAATGACCTGTCACAGTCAACAAACTGTGAATTTAGTTAAAACTCTTTGTTTTAAACGAAAAATGGTCTGGGGACTGGAAATCTTATTTTAAACAACCAAAAAATGTCAGCAGTTATAAATGTAACAGTGGCTTGACTAGCATTAGTCAACAAAACATGGAGACCCCGACTTATATCGTTTTAGAATGGAGCTAAAATGACCATAGCATGCTCATTCAAGTGTCAAGAAAATTAAATCACCATTTACTAACATAAACTTACCAGAAACTATAAAATAAAAACATCACTGCTAAAAAAAAATCACTGATTTTTATTTTACCCCAAGAGGCATAAAATATAAAATATAATCACATCGTATAATACAATAGCAGATCAGACAGAGCTAGGTAGCACTGTCATAACAAAAGGTCTTAATAGTATACTAGTTTTTGCATTCATGTATTACTTTTGCATCAAACCATCTCAGAACAGAAATAACAGAATTGCTTGAATCATTTGAAGAGACTTTTTTTCTTGCAAATTTGCGAGAAAAAAGTAGAGTGTTCTCAGACAAATTTACAAGAAAAAGTCGAAAGAAGTTATTTTATTCTGCCAAGAAAGCACAAAAACTTCTGAAAACTGGTTAAAGTCTGCAAAGCTGGAGAGACATCGCTTGTCGTGCATTAGACCTGCCGTGAAAGAAGTAATCAAATTGTACTTTTCAGTTGGGTTTAGCAATAAGGAGAAACTTGTGTAACCAAGCGTTATAGACACCCATACTTACATAGGTTATAAAATTGAATTTGTTGTAAATAAATAATGACGTGTGCTTAAATGGTGTCATAGTACGAATAAACCACGTCAGACTTTTGACATTTTTCATAAACTATCTTTATTTTATATTCTAAAATCTACATGAACTAATGAATACATTTTCAAATTAGAGATATATCTTGCTTTATAAGAAATGATCTCCCTTATAAATCATGTCAGTATCCATGAAAAACAGCTGAACTTAGATTTTGGTGCTTAATGGGAACACTTACCCTAACAGCTGAAAACATTTCTTAGAAAATTAGAAAAGTAATCAAATGTAATAAGTTACATTACTTTGATTAAGTAATTGAAATAGTTACATTACTTATTACATTTTAAATAGGGTAACTAGTAATCTGTAACCTTTTCAAAGTAACCTTCCCAACCCTGGTTGTAATGCCAGGCTGTGCACTATTCCCAGTAAGCCGAGGTGAGACATGCTTCCACAGTGTTTAACCTTAACCTTTACTTGGAAGATCCTGGCATTGACCATAAGCTGCAACTCTTGGCTTCAAACCGGCTCCAATGTAAACCAACGGGTGATGCCACACCTTTACGTCCCTCTTTATATACAGTCTATAGTGGGAACAAATGGGCTTGGGACTGAGTGCCACAGAAAATGTAGGAAAATGGGAAAGAACTTGGAGAAAGTGTAACATATTGTTGGTTTTATTCTATTCATGGGACTGCTGACAATAAGAAATGTATAGTGTAACACCAGCCCTTTAACTGAATTGTCATCCCCAATGTTACCCTTATTGATTTCTGGTCTCTGTTGTTCCTCTGGTCTCTGTTCCTCTGTGATCATATCTCCTTGTGGCACGTGCATCTCAGTCTAACACTTAAGCCATCATACCTCATAGGAGAATGGATCTCTCATCTTGCAGATTTACTTAATCAGAGAGTCTATTCTTAGTTTATCCACATGCAACCCAAGCAGGTTCTCAACTAAAACCCCTGCAGCACTGTCTCAGTCCGTAACACGCTGATGAATCGCACTCGAGTGAAAGTCATGCATCACATTTCACTTGTCACAGAGTGGATTGGCAGAAGAGGGTTATTAGCAACAGGAGGGTCGGCTGCAGCGGCTCTCTCTGATGCACTGAGAGGGCATCCCTCTCAGCAGGCTGGTGGTTGTTGTGGTTTAGTTCGCTAATGAAAACCTGACATTACTGAAAGTGCGTCACCAGCATGCAGTAGACGCAGCTCAAGGATTGAGTGTTTACATATGGGTCAGACATGAGTTTATCTTAACAATAACACTACAGATGGACAGCCAGTAAAGGCCACATATTAACTTCCCTTTGTTCTGCAACTTCCTCTTTTATGTGAGGAATGAGTTTGCCAGAGACCTTTTATGACATGATTTTAGGGTCAAATTAATACTTTCCAAGATGCTGAGCCTTTGCACTCCCTGCTTATGTTTACACTGTGGACTCTTATGTAATTTAGGATTGGCGAGTCAGCTGTTTTAATGTAAATGCCACATTTATCTAAACATTTTCCACTAGCAGCATTTTGTTTCTGAAAGTGCACTTTCTAAGTAGAAACTCAATGACTCAAAATATTTGAAAATATTTATTAAAGTACATATGACAAACATTGTAACATATATGTATAAAGTAAAACAAATATAAAGTACAAAGGTTATGATTTTCTTTGAAAGTCAAGGCGACTTTAGAAGTCAGAAACAGCAATAAAATATCACATCTACTTGGTTATGAACAAAATAAAAGAATAAATAAAGACATTTAGAAAGGCATTTTTTTGCTCAGGAATCAAAGCAAGAGCAGAGATTTCTTTCACCGTGAAGCTGGAAAGCAAGAGCTCAAACTCTTGACAAAGCCTTGTAATGGTACTCTACTGCTTCAGTGACGGCCAGGTCACTGTTGTTGCACAGTACATTGCTCAGACGATGTATTTACAGTTTGGTAAGTTGCAATACTAACATTTGTTTAAACAGTCCTTTCTATGTTGACTGATCAAGTAGAAAATCTGAATTGAAACAAAAATACCTATACAGCTTTTAAAATGGAAAAATCTTTCATCTTTTAAGTTTTCCTCAAAGATGTCTACAGTAGAAAAGGAATACATTTAAAGAGTCAGAGTGTGTTCACCTCTGCGTCATCTGCTACCTTTACACTCATCATATCTATACAGCAGTATCACCAGCCTGTGGCACTGGTGAGGATCTTTACAGATATGCATCAAGTGCATCTTCAAGCTATATACTGTATGTTGATATGTTAGTATATATTAAATGCAGACATTTGCATGACAGCAGCAGCTTATACACACAGGCAGGCTGGCAGACAGGCCAGTTTGGTTCAGTTCAATTGGCCTCCATTTGAAGCGGCATCAAGGCGAAGCGAGGGACATGGGGGGCCCGGAGGTGGTCACGTCCCAGCACTCACTGAGTGGAGTCGGAGTCACTGGAGTCCAGGCTGGTCTGTGTGGTCGTGGGGGTGCAGCTGTGATGAGCAGCTGGTGGACAATGAAGGGTCTGTGTGCTCCGCCGAAGGTTCTCCAGGGACTGCAGGAAGGAGCGACGCGCCCTCTCCTCCTCCATTGGCGAGGAGCCTTCTTCCTCCACCTCTGCAATCTCAGCAAAGGTGACAGGCTGTGTTTTGAATCGAGCCTCACGTGGTCGGCGGGAGCGGCTCTTGCCCCTGGCTGGGCCCTTAGGGACAGGCAGCTGCTGGGGGAACTCCTCCATAGCTGAGGCCATAAGGTGAGCTGGGAGGACGTGGAAGCCAGAAGCCTCCATAACCATCTGACGCACAGCAGCCATAAGTGGAACAGGAGCCCAAATTAGTAAGAAATCAAATCTAACTTTGCTGATCGTGCACGTGTCAAACTTTTGTCCTGTTTGAAGAACAGGTCGCTGCTTCAGGAGCAATAAAGCAAGAGTCCATCCAAAGTCAAGACAAACAAACAATCCTTAAACCTCCAAGTCCAGCCACACTGAAGTTTACAAGAAGAATTGCTCCTAAGGTGTGCTGGTGAATCTCACTCCTCGATCTGAGTGCTTCTGTTTCAACTCTGCCGGGACCTGAAGTCTCTTTCCTCTCTGGTTGTTACTTGTTGTGTGTGTGAATCTCTGTCTGTTGAAGCGAATGCTACTGACAGCTCAGGCAGCCTCTTTTATAGCAGCTCACTACCCACTCACCCTCTCTCTCTCTCTCTGAGTTTGCCAGGTCCCTCCCACTCCTCTCCCTCCCTCTCAGTCACGGTTCCGGCCTCTGTAGCAGCCAGACAGTCACAGTCACCCCACTTAAAATAAACATATGAGATCTACGTGTGTGCAGGGTGCGTGTGCTTTGACTGATTTATAGGAAAGGAGACAGATTTTAAAGAAAGATGAAGAGAAAGAGAGAGAGACAGTTGAGAAAGAAATGGAGACAGTAAAACAAAGTGAAAAAGGGAGGATGTTTGATCAGGAGAGGAGGGGAACCAACATGAGATGAAAAGTAGAGCAGAGAGAAAAGTGGACCAAACCGAGCCAGGGTTGAGAGACTCAAACGCTAGCACACTTTTTATTCATAAATGCAGGACGGCTCTCGGAGCAGACAGGAGTTGTTGAACATGTCTGCTCAGTTCGACAAGAAATTACCACCTTTGTGAAGCTTATAATAGTTACTTTATGTAGAAGACTATTACAGAGGTGTATCACATTCACATTACATTAAAAGGTTCTCATTTTATTATGTATTTCCACATGTATTACTCCAGATTCAAAAGCAGTTTATCTGAAGAGTCTGGGTGAGAAATAACGAGCAAGCAAGTGAGATTACATCTATAGCAAGTATTAATAGATGAGCCTAAAAAAGGATAGGAAAAAACTGTGTAGTTACTTCTCTACGGGACACTTAAAGAAAAATCTGATTCCAATAACTTTCACTTTTTTGTGCCATTATTTACAAACTCACACTTACAGACACTAATGTAGCACAAAACTATTTATTATATAAGTATTACATAAGTATTTGAACAGCCAGTTGGTTTGCCAGGATCAAATTATACCTCCAAATGACAGTTGGTAACCTGCCATGCTGACCCCTTTGGAGTAGGAACACTAATGAGCCGCAACATGTTGCACTCTCAGTTCCCTCAAATGAAAAAATGTTGTTAAAGAAGAATCTGGTGCTTTCCTTCAGATCTCACCCTGATGTGTGTATGTGGGAGAAAACATTGCCTGCAGCTCTGCTTACATGCACTTATAATGTGTATGTGTAAACATGAGTGAGTGCAAGAGACAGTGTATGGAAGTTATTGTTACGCTCAGTGGTGTAAGAAGTATTCAGATCATTACATAAAAGTTCAGTGTTAGATAACTGCTAAAAAAATGCTAAAAGTACATAAGTATTACGAGCTTGATGTAGTTAAAGTATTATAGTAAAAGTAGGGGTCGGGCCCCTCCAGAGGGTCAGCAGATAAATCTAAAGAGAGATTAAGATTAAGATTGCATATGAAATATTTTGATATTCTAACTGTTGTTTAAATTGTACGCTCTTTTTAAGACTTTTCTGTTTGCCACTGCTTTTTGTTAAACCAAATGTTTTTTTTAAAATGTTATTATTATCTGTCTTTATTTATTATCTTTTATAAAATGTATTATATATTCTTTTTTCTTTTATCCGTCTAATTCCATTCTAACATTTGTATTTATTTATTTTATTTAACTCTTTGAAACTCTATTGTATTCTATTGTCTTTTTTATAATGTTTCAGGTTTCTTTTACATTTTGCCTTTTGTGCCTTTTATGTTTTATGTAAAGCATTTTGAATTCCTTGATATTGAAATGTGCAATAAAATAGATAAACACAAATTAACATCTCAGGCCTTGTCTTCACTTTCTAATTAGTCGCAGTAAAACATAATTTACCAAGCCCCTCTTGTGGATGGAAGTGAGGGAAGTATTGCTTCAGTAAATGTGCACTAAAAAAGAGGAGCATCTTCAGTGGGTGCAGCATATCTGTCACATACATCTAATCATAAATAGAGAGATGTGAGCTCTGGTTCAAGATCTGTGGCGCAAAAATAATCTTTTCTTTCAAAACAATATGAACATTTTTGTATTGATTTTGAGGTTTATAGCTTTATTTTAAGATATTGTTAATGAAAACATACACTATGCATAATGTGCAATTCGATTATAATAGCAAATAGTAATGTTTAAAAGTGAACTATTGTGAAAATACAGTCAGATTTTGAGATATTATGACTGCATTGAGAGACCTAATGTAGATAGATAAAAAGCTTTATTGTCATTATATTTTACATATGTTGAGAGCAAAAAATAAAATGAGTGATGAAAGGAACAGGCCTGATCGATCCCAATTAAAACACCAATCATCCAAAAAATATAACTTTTTGTTTAAGAGTAAAACCCACTATTGAGGATTATTAAAATAACTACTACTTCAGGTTAAAAAAACAAGACTTTAAAGGCTCATGTGGCAACAGTTGATATAAGTATCAAGTATCATTTTCCCCCTGAAATACATCATGCAAAAAGATTTTAGGAAGCAAACATTTCCCATGTATTCAGATGAGGCAACGTGACGACAGACAGGTCTGAGAGAGTCACACAGGATGCTCGGCCTTATATGTAGTCAAAGTCACAGTAGACACGGTAACAGATACACAAACACCACACACTCATCAGCAGACCCAATATCAGCCAAGTGAACACGTCATCCTAACTGTAACAGTAAAGACTAAATTTATCAGTGTCACCGGTGACGATGTCATGTCAGGGTTGGCGTCGGCTGGGTCGGTTACGTTCACACCGCAGCTGATTTCTTCTCTCACATGGTTTGTAGTCACATTTCCTTAATTCTGATCTGAAACATTGATTTTTGATACTTAATTCCTTTTCCGAGCCGTTCAGCCCACTTGTGACTCCAGTAATCTCTACCGCTGCCATGGAAATATGCAACTCTTGTTTCTTCTCATGTCAATCACTTCAAAAGTAAACATTTTTGTGCCTCGTGGCAGTTTTGTTGAAATGCACACGAGAAGGAAAAAGAAACAAGGTGGACAAACCTTAAGTTTGAACTCTGAAGTCTGAAAACAGATGTGGTTTATTTTGATATTATTACTAAGTTTAATTTAAGCTCAGTCACTCTGAAATATTTGGGAGAGGACACAGTAATCACTGCTGCATACGGTAATATCACTGGTGACATCAATGACTGACGTAAAGAGGCAAAGAGTGACGGGACGGTTTATTGCCACTGCACCACTTCCTCAAACCAGCCGCGGCAAAACAACCATAAAAATAGTTACTTATATGAATCACAGAGAAAATTAAATAGACATATTTGTGTTTCTAACTATCTCTGTTGTCATTGGTGTGATCTCTCTACTGAATTATTGTGCTGTATACTAACAGTAGTGTCGCCGAGATATAAATATTGGAACAGTAAAGTCTGTTTTCTGCAGTCAAGAGACAGTCAAGTTGAGTGTTGAAGCATAAACAAACTTTGCCGAGCTGTGAAAATTTATCTCACAGAAGTATGAACTGCTGTGTAATGTTTTGTCATCTGATAAACTAAACTCATGGATCTATTACTCAAACCAATGTTTTGTTTTATAGCGTAAAAGATTGCTCAGCCTGTTGCTTCAGTGTTTGCGAGTTCATGTCGGTATCAGAGAATCAGATTAACGTGAAGGCAGCCTTTGAAACTTGAATATGAAGACATGAGTCATATATGGATTACAGGCACAAGAACAAAAATTCAAGTCATAACATGTTAAAGTGAAACACTTCTTCTTCCAACGAGCTGTTAATAGACGAATAAAAGATACAAGATGTTCAACATAAGGACAAAACAATAAAATCCTGAAATCTAAAAGCACATCACCACAATTGAAATAAAAGATAATAACACCTACATCAGAATATGAGGACCATTTGGAGGCTAACATAAAACGACACTGAAGATTTCATTATAAATCCATACATAAGCCCTAACCTGAACTCTGAAAGCTTCTGAAAAGTTATAGCTTAAAGTCGATGAAAGCGTTTTCCTTATAAGGCATACAGGATGTGAATTTTTAAAGACACACAGGTGTCAGGAGGGTGATTTATAAGTCGGTGACGTTAACACGCGCTTTAAAATCTGATCATAACCCATAATCACAGTCAATGTCACTGTGGGCAAGGCAACACGTACACAAACATCAGGAAAGTCAGAGTGCCATCCTGCTAAATCACCTTGTAGGATCACCGACACATCGGCACGTAAGTCAGGCAGCGTACGGTCAGTCGCTCTGAGGTGACAAGTTTTTTGCATTTCTGAGGATGACCTAATGGGCTTTCCCTCGCTGTGTCTGCAGAGTTTTCAGGAGTTACGTTATGGCTTAAATCTGCTCATGTTTCGTCACGCATTCCTTGGCTGACACTTCAGGAGGGGTCAGATGAAGACCAGGTCATCTTATATCTTGCCTCTCTCTCTCACACATGCACACAAGCACGCACGCACACACACATTCAGCAGAGCGGAGGTGAACTTGCAAATACCATCTTGCTCTATTTTGAGTCGATTCAAGGTCACCTACGATGGAGAAAGCAGCTGCCAGTGTAGTGACATCACATGACATCACATGACATCACATGGGGAGAGGGGCAGAGGGTCTGTGTAAGAATGAATATGTTTTACAGGCCCGTGTGTCTGCACGGACTCGATTTTCCATTTTGTGTCAGCACCCGTTTGATTCAGTGTGTACAAGTTTTATGACACTCACTCTCAGCGAACGGGAAGTCTGTCGAGCGGAGAACTTAGTAGGACAAGTGCTGCGTGTTTGTCCTTCGGGACAGCTTGTTTTTCTCCCTGCCGAGGCTACATGTGCTGTACACAAGGACATCGTTTTTTTGGCAAAAACAATGATCAGACAACCCCTTTTGCTGTTGTCGTATCTGTTAAACTGAATTCAAAGTAGATATTGTTGTTAAAAGTATCATGCAGTACAGTCTGAATTAGAAAATCACTTTATTTTCCACATTTTATTTCATGTCCTGCTGTGAAGATTGAAAGAGATGGAAAAAAACTGACAATCTTGTTGAAAATTGTTGCAGTCTATGTATTTCCTCGTGTGTGGGTTGGAGACAGTGGCATGCACTGCTGTCTGCTACAGTGTCTTTTATGATGATTACAGAAGGCGTAACACCTGAAAAACTAAATTTTAAGCTAAACCAAATTCCGTTGGTCGTAATTTAACATTTTTGATGGATTTAAATCCAATTTTTGGCACTTCACACAAGTTAAAGTTGATGAAAGCTTCACTACTGCTTGTTTTTCTCCCTACTTCTACATTAGAGAGGGAAGAATGGTTTACAGTTTATTTTATTCTATTTTTTATTTGATTTATTTTGATGTTTTACATTTTTATTCTAATTTATTTTATAATTATTACCATTCTATAATTTTTATCTTCTTTTTGAACCTAGTTTTTAGTCTAACTTTTATTAAACTCTATCTCTTTTATTTCATTTTACTTGTGATTTGTCTTTTCAATCTCTTTTAACCTAGATTTTTATTCAAAATGTTTATAAACTTTTTCTCGTATTGTTATTTTTTTCTCTTATTTATTTAAGATTTTTATTATAAATCCTATTTTTTTTTATAACATTTTTATCATTCCTATTTACTCTCATGTGTCCTTTGTTTTTGTTCCTTCAACATTTTTGTTTATTTTCTTTCTTTTGTCCTTCATCTACACTTGTTCGGTCTTATTATCAGTCATTCAACTGTAAAGCACTTTGAACTACATTAACCTGTATGAAAGGTGCTCTATAAATAAAGTTTGTTTGAATGATTGATTGATGTGAAGAAAGCATCGCTATTTCTACTTAATACTGCACAGAGGGCTTCACACACCAATTAAAACTATGATACCATACCTACTATTGCATGACTTTGGGAAATTAAACCAAACATACTTTCATGCTTCCTGCTTTGCTCTAGCCTAACCTATATCCTGTATCCAACAGCTGATGGCATTTCGGGGAAAACACTTCCAGCAGGGAGCATGACCAGAACCGGCTGAGAAATAATCCCCTCCAATCCTCTCCTTGATCACCTACACCGCCCTTCTTCCATCCCAGCAACCACAAACATACACACACACATACACACACACACACACACACACACACACACACACACACACACACACACACACCACACACACACACACACACACACACACACACACACACACACACACACACATACACACATATTAAAAGATGGGCCTCTTAAACACAACAGATCGTAGAAGAACAGGGTGGAAACTGGACATGTGGACAGGGTAAATTCAATAAACTGTCCTCAGTATTGCAGCCGGATGGTTGAGTCTCATTACAAGTCAGTTTAAGTGTGTTTTATGTTGGTTTGAAACGTTCCACCCAGACGTGTTTCTTCCTGCTATTTGTCTATTATAGTTTCTATGGCATAAACTGAATATATAGCACTCTTGAAATTTCCTTGAATTTCATTGTCTTTGTCTTTAAAGCTCCACAAGTTAATATTTCCATGACACCAGCTAACAAAATTACTACATGTAATATGAGAGTGCTCCCTCGAAGTGACAATGAGCTTATTAAAACGTACCAAATAAGATTTTGGCGAGGATCAGTGATACAATGTACATATAAATATCACGGTCCTGGTTATGAAACACGGTCAGAAACAAGGGCATCGGATGGAAAAGGAATCAAATGGACTCACCGTAATTAACAAATGGGCTCGACTTCCACTGATTCCACTGCATTGGTGTTTGTGTGGGTGTGCAGTGGGGGTGTGGCAGGCAGGTTACAGGGATTAAGGCTATAAAACAGATAGACAGACGAGAAGCCAGTACTACTACCAAGAAGAGTGCTCTGAATAACGCTGGTAGACGAATAAAGAGACGGATTGAACAGAAGAGGAACAGTAAACCAGGGTCAATTCTATTTTTAAGCATGCAGATTTGTGTTTCTTCAACGTGCCAAAGTCTGTGTTTGGACACATGGGTAGGAGTTTTGGTTAAATGAATCTTAAGTGGATCTATTTACAACTGTGCTTAATGTGCTTTTGCTTCACTTGATTACAATTCAGCTGTCCAGGGTGCAACGCCAGGAAGACTGTAAATGTGATCCAGGAGACATACATGGTGACTCCACAGTTCTTTAAATCACAATCTGTTTTAAACATGATGTTTACTGTGCACAGAGAGAGATTAACCAAAAAACACTCAGCACGATTCTCTTAGCCAAAATACCTGCACCAGCAGACACTATGGTAGCCTTTAACAGTACAACTACTATCTGTACTTGTGCAGGCAAAAACGGATTAAATCAGCTCAGCGCCCTTTTTAACACACACCTCTAATTAGGGCGAACAACTGCATTTACCGTCAGACAGGATGACAAAATGTTGTAAACAACATAAACACTCATAAACATACACACCCATTCAGCGAGTGAGCAATTTAACATTAATTTGGTCTTAAATGAAGGTTTGAAAGTGATGGTTTCGTAGAAGCACTTGTTTTAAACTCTGGTTTCTGAGAAATTTACAGCCACATTTTAATATTACAGCTGATATGAAAACTTCCTCCATCAACTGCACTTCACATATTAAGCTACACAAATTCAAATAATCAGAAATGAGTTTCAGATTTGGAATAAAGTGACACTCTTTTCTGCATTTCTACCTAGTCGTGCATTAAAATCTGCACCTTCTGGCATCATATCTGTCACACTCTGACAAAAATTACGAGACTATATCTCCCATTTAATGCAGGCCTTTATTCATTGGGAATTCAGGAAAGAGAGAGAGAGAGAGAGAGAGAGAGAGAGAGAGAGAGAGAGAGAGAGAGAGAGAGAGAGAGAGAGAGAGAGAGAGAGAGAGAGAGAGAGAGAGAGAGAGAGAGAGAGAGAGAGAGAGAGAGGGGAAAACCCATTATCCAGGACCACAGGGTCACGGGGTGAGGAACACGCCACAGGCTACATTCCCGTACTGGCAGATCACCCTGTTACCCACCGAGATGGGCAACCTCGTTACCATGGTAACCTAAATGTCAGGGGACCACATGGAGGAGGGGGAAACCAAAGTTGGGAAGTCACACAACAGCTCAGGTACTGTATGTCTTCCCTGACTCACTGAGCATTAAGAGTGTGCACAATTATAATTATTACAGCAGAAGTCATTACGGTGACATTAACATGCTGCGATTATTTCTTGCTGAACAGCAGCCGGGCAGAGTGACTGTGTACAGCATCTCACAAGGGTGCCTGTACAGATCAAAATTAAAACGTATGTAAACTGACCTTATCTGTCTGTGTTCTCACTGCAGACGCTGCACCAAAGTTTGTTCATAACATGTTTGTCAAGAAATTCAGTAACTCTGGTGTCAGACTCGACACACCAAGAGGTCCAATCAGGCCCACTGGAACGCTTTGCAAAGTATGAAAATTGCAAAAAAGTCATTTTAATTTTTCTGCTGCTTCAGAGGTTTTTTTTCTCCAACCTGACCATCATATTTATAACATTCATATATTGTACGTCAATCAGCAGCTTCTGTGCAAAATAATCTGTAAATAACTGAATATAGTTGAAATTGCCCTCATTTTTCTTAAGACATTAAGAAGAAATTATTACTGTTCATCTACATAGATGGTTTATTATAGTAAAGTTATAACATGCATATTATATAGTATTTGGATGTTATTATACAATGGTTTTACTGGTCCGGCCCACTTGAGATCAAATTGGGTTGTATGTGGCTCTTGAACTAAAATGAGTTTGACCCTCCTGCTCTAAACTGTCTCACCTGTAATCTCCCTAAAACCATAAATCATTTTTATACAATATGTAAATGTAAAGGTTTAGAGGTGCATTACTTCCACATGCCTCTGCTCTTTATGCTCAGTTAGGCTAACTGCATCGTAACTCGAGCTCTGAACTTAACAAACAGTCAAATTCTTCTTCTGTGTGTTTTTTACGCAGCATTATCTACTGTTCATGCTACGGGGCAGCCCAGCCAATTCTGACACATAATGATGTTTTTTAACAGTCAGTTTTTGCTACAGCTGTGTCTGAGAGGTGTTAATTCAACTCAATGATTTTTGAGGAAAATGTACAGTTTTTTACTAATATTGCGTTGACTTAAAAAGTATAATAAAGTAATCTAATCTAATGTTTTTGTTTGTATTAATGCTATATTTCATGTTTCATTATGCTATTATTTGGATTGCTTTAGATCGGAGATGCATCTATCATATTGTGTCCACCTCCTATATGCAAAGTAAATATGCTGCACCTGTAACATCAACAAGTATCTGTTTCATCCTGCTTTAAGAAGTAATCCACGGTCATTTCCACAACTGTAGATAGCATTAAGGGCTAATTACCATTAGCTGGCTAACTTGGCCAGCTAATGCTTGCTGGCTAAAAACCCACAGCACATTTAATTAAATAAAGTAGTCTGCTTTTATACAGCTATGTTGACTGCAAGACATCACATGCTTGATTAACAACACTGGTTTAACTTCTGTTTAAAAATACATGAGATGACAGTGGAAGCAATGCTTGTATAGATTAATGAACAGTCATCATCTGGGGCGGACCTGGGTCCCCTACTCTGTCTCTCTGTCTCTCTCTCTCTCTCTTTCTCTCTCTCCCTCCAGTCAGTTAAGACACCGCAGGGACAACACAGATATTTATAGACTGAGACTTGGAAACTGGGGAGTATTCCCATCCAGGAACACTGTGTCTGTTTACACTACACGACTCTGTGCACCCAGAGATACCCTAATTGATGTTTTAAAGTCTCTCAGATAAAAAAAAAGAAGATTTTTGTTGTTGATTTTATATGCAATTAAATATTCTAGCGGGGGTCACAGATCATATTTACTGCATTCAAACACACGATGTAAAGATATGCAGGTCTTTAATTATGATTTAATTAATTGCAATTCTTTTTAAACTTGAGGTTGCACTATCTGTCTAATTGCTCTTATAATACTTTAATTGACAGAGAGGGTATTAACCTACCGTCCGGCTGTCAGTAGCTTTGAGAACAAGTGTAAGTGTAGCTAATGATGTGTTGACAGGACAAACTGTTGCTAATGGACCCACATCTACCTCTTTGAATACTTACCCTATGTATAGGTATCATAGCATAATTAAAAATGTATTCCCTCCTCAATCTGTTTGCAGTGATAACACGTTGGTGACACATTACAATCAGTTCTCGTGATGCCTCTAATGACGTGTCTGTTGATATGAGATGAGCGCCAGCTGCTAAAACTCACACAGGAAAGACGTGACTTCACAAGCAGGGTGGGGAGGGGCGGACATCAAAAACAGTGGGAGAGACACATTAAGAGCAGCTGAGGTCAAGTTTTCCATTATCCTAAAATTAGAACAAAGTATTAGAAAATTATGGGGTCACACACTTAAGCCCAAATTAAGGTTAGTTTTTGTTATTATTATGAAGTTTATTCAATATTTTCAGAAGTTTCAGTTCATCCTCACATATTGCAGGATGTGTAGCTTCATCTACTAATCCAGGAAAACATGTTAAACTGTCAACTCTATGACCATGTATTTTTATTATTGATGATGTAATTTTTTTGAATCATCATTCTGATTTCTTTTTTTTTTACGTTCTTATTATTCTCTGTGTTTTTCCTCTGTGTGAAGCACTTTGGATCAACCGTGTTATGTTTTAAGTGCTATATAAATAAAGCTGAAGTTGAAGTTGAAATAATATGATACTAAATCACTATCACTGGAATCATCATCATATTGTTTTGCTCAGTTTTTTTTGTGCTAATGAGAAACTTGCTAATGCTCATTTAACAGGCTGCTTTTCATGTTTAAATGTTTTGTTATTATGTCACATTTTCTCTTCTCGTTTCTTGTAATAACATGATTTTATCTTGTTATATCAAAAAACGGAGAAATTTGTTTTCCCATTAATGTATTCTGGCAACTTTCCTATGAAGTTAAAGGAAAAATCAAGGTAGATATGTCTCATATGACAGCTACAACTCATTTTGGGACTTCTAAGGAAAAAATAATAAGGCAGTAGCGGGAAAACACACAATACATGCCAAAAAATACCATTCGTGATCGTCAACTCATCCTCAACTCCTGTTCCAACGTTTCATCATTGTGTTGGCTCACTGTGAAAGAAAAAATAGTCACATGGGTGGGAAAGTACACACTCCATGCTTCCAACGAAGACAGAAAAATACTGTGAAGAAAGCAAGAAGTGTGGAAACCAAAGAGGAAGATGTGCCTGTCCTCATATGACCCACAAAATATAGTCAGAATATTTTGTGTTTCAATGATTCTCTGTGAGTTGTGACAATCAGGGGACGTCAATTCAGCAGCTAATCTCAAGTTAATGTACGTATTTACAGAGAGACACACAAACCTATTTATCTCTCACTAAAGAGAGGCAGCTGCAACATGACCTGAGCAACATAACACCGAGACCAAGCTGGATAAAAGAGAGGAGAAAAGGTGATGGAAGACAAGAGAGGGAGAGAGGTAGAAGATGAAGAGGCTAAAAGGTGAAAGTAGAAGAAGGAAGAGAAGATGAGGAGGAGGCGCAGTAGAGGAGAGTGACCTGCAGTCATGAAGCTCAGGGGAAGGGAGAGGAACGGAGCTCGGAGGGGGTGGGGGGGTGAAGCGAATCGGTCAGCTCGTTCCCAGAGCAGCTTCCCAGTAAATCACAGCATGACCTCAGACAGACTATATTAAAGACACACGCCGTCACACACGCACAGGCAACAACAAAAACAGGGAAAAAAAGCACATTTACTTAAAAATACATGGTTTGTGTGTAAATTTTTTAGATATGCACACAGACAAAACAAAACATTTCACTGCTTCGCTCATTCACGCTCTGTAGAAGATGCAGGTCAGCCTGGTCACTAGTGCTGCTGACACATTACTGACCTGCAAACATCCTGCCTGCAGACAAACAAACTCATCAGCTGTTTTCTTTTAAATGGACCCTTTGCTATTTAACTGTTTAACACGCTGCTTATCTTCCATGCAAACATCAGTTAATTAGCACAGAAACACACAAGTATATAAGCAAGTAATTGGTAGTAAACCGAAGCAGAGGACGAATAAAAACGATGAAAATCTGTACAAAAATGTCATGGTAATCCATCCAGTAGTTGTTAAGATGTTTCAATCAGGACCAAAGTGGTGAACCGAACCTACAGACGTAAGTAAGTAATGGCCAGCAAGGCCTGTAAAAACACATAATTTCTTGTTCAATCTATGGTTTCCCTCCAATTTACGACCTCCGTACTCCTCACCCACTACTCCTCCACCACTGCCCCCTCCCATCGGCTCACCAATAAATGCTCCCAGTTAAAAACCAGGGGTGATGGGACATTTTCCATTGTTGGCCCTAAACTGAGGAATAGCTTACCACTCCGCTCATTATTAGAGCTTCCCTCGATACTGATATTTTAAAATCTAATCTCAAAGGGTGCATATTATGTCTAAATTTATATTCTGTGGCTTAACCAGAATATCTTTACATGATTTACGACTAAAAAAATCACTCTTTATTTATCTCATACTGGACTTTTATAATAAGGTCGGATGAATCAGTGATCTATTTTAAATTCCTTCATAAAACATGCTTTTATCTGAGATCCCTTTTCCTTGAATTGCTTTTATCTCCTTTAAATATGGTTTGTCTATTCTTGCTTTTTTCCTACAATTAAATTATTTTTTACACACCTTTGGTTTTTATTTTCACAACTTTTCCCCCATTCTTTACACAAAATGGAAACATTAAATGCATCCAAACATGATAAATCTGAAATATGAGAGTGGACAATGTGAACAACCTTAGCAACGAAGGCTACGGGACGGACGGCTGTTTGTGGGAATACATCATCAATCTGACGTCATCATGTGGAGGAAGTAGAGTTAACATTGGAAATGAAGCGTTCAGAGCAGGCTGCAGTATAAGTCAAAAGCATAGTTACGCTTTCAACTCGAAGGCAGGATTTTTACATATGGTCTCCACAGGTTTTGGACTTTTGATCATGTTTAACAGACATCCAACATCATAAAGGTGTAAAAAAAACAAAAAACAAACAAAAAGCCACAAAGTGCACATAGATCCCCTTCAACTCTTCTCTTTTCTTTGGCTTTTTAAAAAATCCTCATGAAGATATAACTTGGTCACACTTTGCTGTGGTGCTTTTATGATTTTATCCAAATTAATTTCTTTTACTCCACACTTTTATTATAATTTTTTCTAATAGTGCTCTTAATCAAATTAATCGACTGAACAGGCAAATCTAAAGTGTCTCAAAGTCAAACTGAGTGGTTTGTCACACTAAAACAAAAAAAAACACTTATATTTTACTATGAGTGTTTCTGTAGAGCTTTAAAGTGCTAGTTGAGAAAACTTAATTAGCTTCCACACATTTCACCAGTTCAGCAACATCGACATATTGTGCCGTATTTAAACACAGGCTCAAACAGCTGGTGCATCACCTCAAATTGATTACACAAGACCGCTACTTCATTTCAACATTATGTAACACTGTTGCATCTATACTTAATATACATGGTTATATATTCCCCACTGGATTAATTTCAGTTGCATTGGGATCAGGACATCATCATGCCAGGCAGTCTTTTTTAAAGCTCTGTAATCAAACGTGATCCAGGAGTTTACGGTTCATTGTCCACTAATGTGAGGCTACAGAAGCTGGTGGCTGGAAATCCGGTGGTCACAATAAATGGCCTAGACAGGAACGCTGCTGGACTCAGGCCTAATTGGGTGTGATCCATACAGTGGCTCCATTGGCTACAGAGAGAGTTAGCATTAACCACGGCTCACATGCAGCTCCCAAATGTTTCAAGCTCTGCACAACAGGTGTCAGGATCTGGGACAGGCAAACAGCGTCTAACACGGTCATTCCCGACAGCTTGTTAGTTAGCTATGGTGTCACATTTGAGGTTCCTTTCCAGGCAGGACGGAAAACACCAACAATAACAAAACAGGGTCGGGAAAGTGCTGCTGGTACGGGAAGAAAATGTCTAATTCTGGTTGTGGAGTGAGAATTCAGACAGATACATTACAGTCACTAAAGTCAGACTAAATCCACGTGAGCATTTTACACTGAGGAGTCTGTGTACTGTACTTATAAATCAAACAGTAGGCCCAGTTAAATACATTTCATATAAAATACAATGAAAATAATAAATAGATTTGTTTTTAGTTCTTAAATATCTCCCTGTTCTGACTGTGATTGTGATTATTATAATTATTTTGAAGCAACCAGTGAGCAGGTGCAAAATTAGCAACCCTGGCCAAGTTGTCTTGAAAATGAGCCACTGTCCTTAAATGTTCGGCCAAGATCTGTATCACATGAAATGATGTAATGTTCCCCTCCGGTACAAAATGTCCCAATCTGCAATTATGGAGGATCGACATCAAGGAGCCAGTAAAAGTTGGGCACAGCGTGGTGTGTTTCTCACCTGCACTGCACCTACAAAAGGCCTCGGACCTGTTACACAACCTGCTGTACTCACCGCAGGGTATTCCTCATTAACTCCCTCCTCTCACACACACACCCACCCACACACACACAGAACGAGAGTGGCATTGGCTGAACCAGTTATACAATACGAGTCTCTAAATATCCCTGCATATACTCTAAAAAGCTACTCTTAATCCTACAGTCTACTATATCATCATATGTTATAAAAGGTGTTTGTTCGGTACTAATGGAGGAGTCAATCCCAGTTGGGGTAAGATTATAGCTTTCACAGCCAAAGAAGTTGTCATGGTTACAGGGACTGCTGCACTGATTGAAAGTTGCATGGAAAATTGAGTTACTCAAAGGCTGCAGTGAGTTTACAGTATCTTGTCAGCGTCAAGCGGTGCTTCCTTTTCAACAATACATCTTCTTATAGAGTAACTTCACACTAAATCCACAGTTTTATACCATCAGTTCATCCTGGTCCCAGTCTGTAGTGTTCACTGCAGCAGAATCCTTCATCCAGGAGAAAAAAAATCAAGTAATGCTGCTGTGTAGATCCAAAAAAGGAAATGAGGAAAAAAGGAAAAAAAAGAAAGCCTATCCAAACTTCAAAGCAACATCATGTTCAAACTCTCCTCAGTGTACTGTACAGTGATATACAGCTACTATTCAGCGTGTTTATTATTGTGTTTGGGTTTAAGTTTACATCCCCTCTTCTGTTCTCACTCTCTATTGCATCTGCTACATTTGCTGTTTACTTTTCATGGCCTCTCTCCTTGCTATATGTCCGACCTCTTGGTATCATACAGGTCTGAACATAGTTAAAGATCCTCAGGCAAAAATCTTTTATCTGTCCCAGAGGCTCGGCTCAAAGCATTTTCAGTCAGAGCCTCGAGTTGGTGACTTATTTTATATCTCTCCTTATCAGAGAGCCTTTCCTGATTTTACTTTTACTGCTTTATTCATGTATTTTGTTTCATTTTGTTTCTTTAAAATGGGACATATTATTCTTTTTGTGTATTTCTGTTACTTGTACACTGTTATGATGTTGGATGTCTATGTTAAAAATGGTCGAACATGAATATAAGTAATGCTTTTTCTACCTCCCTGATGAGCTGATGTTGACTTGCTGTGCATGCAAGAAAGCAAAAAATCTGCACACTGCAGCTCCCAACGCAAGTATATTCTTCACACTAAAATCTGAAGAAGCATGTGGATATCCTAATAAATCTACCTGCTCGTCCTGCATGCCCATAACTGGCCGTCAGCTAAGATTGTTCCATGTGCTGTTGGTGTTGTCCCACTCTCATAATACGGATCAGATTTGGGCTTGAACGTGTATTTGAAAAGTTGACATTTCGAATAAAGAATGAGGAAAAAGTAGTGAAATCCTACTAGATTACTACAAGAACTTAATTAGTTTGAAAAGTGAAAAATAAGCCACAATGAATCTGTCCACTGAAGTGCAGTTAGAGACATTTTCTCATCTGAGAGGTTTAATCAGCTGCACTGCTCGGTACAGAGTGACACAGGCAGGCTGATTATATCAACATAGAACGATTCTCAGCCTTAAATCCATTTGATTTTATCTGCCTTTCTCACTTATTCTAAGGCTCTTTGTACCAGTCTTGTCTGTTATAACTTCTCTGTGAACCACAGGACTATTTCTTCCAGCCAGTATTTCTCCTCTAATAGACTGTTAAGTGCAACATGAAGCTTCAGTATCTAAACAATCTTTTTATTTCCCAACTGTTGGGAAAGAGCTGTTAAATCACACCTATCTATGTGTTTACCAGGGAGATCGTTTGGCTATGATGAACACTTCAGATTGGAGCAATACCACACAAACAGCTATTAATAAACTACATAAGGGGGCAACTGATATGATCAGACTTGCACCAGGGAGTTGATATTACATGACCAGTGATCCTCATTTCTAAATATATCACCAGGAATTACCGTTCAGTGTCCAGAGTCTCAATTTAATCTGTGATCCCCCCTGTTTCTGCAACAAGTGAAGTATAATGCCTCAATGAAAAAAAGAAGCTAATCTATATAAAGCCTGTATGTTTCAGTCATGTCTTCTGTAGTTAGAAATACATTTCTTTTTCTGCTTAATCAGCTGAACAGAATCAGCCAATGCTATAAATGACCCAGGATTATTTTTACATCATGCATGCTTCTTTTAAGAGAGAGTGTGTGAGTGTGTGTGTTTGTAGGAAGGTGGGGTTTCAATTTGTGAGAGTGAAGAGGTAATAATTAAATAAAATCTACACATGCTGTTATTTTTTCCGCATATTAAGTAAGTGAAAGTATTTGCTGTAATTATTAAAGCAGATGATTGCAGCATATTCTTTTTGTGTTTGCTCTAAACTCAACACATCGGATCCTGAGATTGAACGATGACTATGAGGTTAAGGCGCTGACTCACAACCTTATTATGAGGGTGGTAACATCATAGCACGTGATCTTAATACGACCACAGTATAAACAGATTAAGAACCTTCTATTATAACAACATTATCGCATCTTTTGGGTATGATTACAACAATGCTTACATAATTTCTCCACTCAGAAATCCTGGAGCAAACTGTTCACTGTTTTCCTAAATTTTGCAAACATTATGCACAGGTTGCAGTTTATTTATATGACAAATTTCATATCACAACTTGGTATTTTGTTTAAACCTGCCTGTCCAAGATACATTTTTAACCCATCAGTAATGGGATGTTAAGAAAATAATGTTTTCATTCCCATTGTATGTATCAAATAAGTTATTCTAAGTTCAATCAACAAAAATCTGTTTTTTTGTGACACAGGACACAATATTCCACCTGAACATCAATTTTTTATTTCAGAATAACAGCAATCAAGAACACCATTGCAACTCTTTAGTGTTGGAACATGAATAAATAATATAAGTAAACAGAATATCTCAACAAGGAAGTGGTCTGTAAAAATGCATTTAACTCAATTCAATTTTACATGTTAAATGGTAACTGTTGACAGGTATGGAAGTGATTTACCTCCGTTAGTTGTTGCTGACACATAACTGCTTCCCTGTCTTTCAAACTTAATTTTCACTGCATTTTTCACTTTTAAATGCAACCACGTTGACTTGTTTTTTTTGGGGTTTTTTTTACAACACAAACTAAAAAACTTACAGTATTTCAAAAACAGTTTTGTAAGTTTATCTTTGGATGCTGGTTCTTGACAAATCAGATGCTTTAGCACAAAAATAACTAAAAAATAACCCTGCCTCTTGAGCGAACAGGTCAGATAAACCCTGTTCAACATGACAATTAAGTAATTTCAGCCCTAATGGAGCTGTAATAGCCTAAGTGGCCACTTAACTCGTTTCTTCATTTTTTTATGCTCTCTCCAAAAAGCAGTCCAACACAAACCAGGCTGGAAATCATTAACTTTTCTGGGCATTTAACAAACAGGCACATCTGTGTTGTGTGCTGTACAGTGAGTACTCAGCACATTTCACTGAGTGTCATGACATATATTGAAATGCAAAAACTGACTTTTCAAACCACAAGACTAACATCCTGTTTAAAACAATCTAAATAGGGGTCATGTCTGATACTGACACAGAGGAGCTTCCAATGTTTTGGTGTTGGCAACTAGAGCAATGAGGGCTGAGGTGTCTGAGCCAGCGTCACCTCTTTGCTGGTTGATCTGGAAATGCTTTTTCCCATCCAGGACTCATTTTATTCACCACCAACATACATGATTCCTGAGATTTTTAGGTACAAAACATCCAGACTGAAGACTTTTTTTTAGATTATGGTCTTAAATGAGCATGAGCAACATTACTGTCTGTGCTGAAAAAATTAAATATAGACAATGTGACATTTTATCGCTTATTATCACCCATTCTTCTGTTTGGCTATTCTGAAAACACTGAAATCTGATAATCACCACTGGTTGCGGGTTTGCTGTTATTATGGTTCAATTATGTAGCAGGTAATTTTAGGCGGAGCTGCAAACTGTTAAAGTTGGATGAAGCTCTACGTCCTGCTGTGCTGTGGCTCACTGAGCAAGACGATACAGCTCACATGCTATGTTCTAACATTTGTCAAAATCTCTAAGTCACTTATTCAGTCAACCATGAGATGTAGCAGTATCTGTAGGACACAGTTTCCTCAGCTCTAAGTACCTCTGAGGGGAGTTTATGGTTGCTCGGCTGTGAAGCGCAGCTTGGTCCCCGGCCTGTGGCCCTCCGGCTCTGCGTAGATATTTCTGAAGGTCAGGTTGATGCGTGGACCTCGGTCATGGTACTCTTTAGCAACTTGATGCTTATGGGACAGAGATAGATAAAATAAATATTTCACGTTTACATGTCAAATATTTACACGTTTGTCTCGAGCAGGTAGCAGCTTATGTGTGACACACATCTGCAGCATCACGTGGCGTCATTTCACATCAGAGCACATACCGAAATGCATCATACAGACAGGAGAAGTACTCAAGGCACAGTAGCCACACCCTGTCTCCAAGAAATTACATTCATATACAACTTAATTGTTTTCCCAATTATTCTGCAATGTAATAGCTGCCTGGATTATGTTCATAGGTAATGTGCTTCAAGTCACAACAGACTTTTTGAAAGTATTTAACCAAGACTGCAATCTTTCTCTAACCAAGTGCTGCCATAAGAAAGTTTAACACTGCTGCAGTTTTAACTAGCGGATGTTATACTGCAAAATCAGATATTTTGATGGAAATAAAACCAAGTAGTTACATTGGCTCTGAAAATTTCACTATGTTCAATATCAACATTTTTGCAACTTGCGAAAGAAGTTAATTAACATTTTCTCATTATGTTGAGAGAAAATGCAATTTGGCCAGCATTACAATTTTAACAAAAACATATTTGGTGTTTAAATGTATGATTATATGAGTGTAATTTCTAGGAAGGAGGGTTGAGCAGCCAGAATGTGATGATCTGGGGAAGGAATTAGATTAAAGTCATCATTTGTCATACATTGCTGAGGGATTAGACGGGGCACATGATGGTTATTGCTGGAGATGCTGACTGTTTTTATGTGAAACCAACCTGTGACTGGCTGAAATTACAAGCTTTTCTTACCCAAAAAACACCCAAAACAAGGGTGAAATGATAGCTTAATGTCAGTAAAACCAACTGTTCTTGGATTTTGGTTGTTTAGTCATTAAAATTAAGACTTATTAAGTGACAGGCTGTCTATCAATCTTGTGAATCTGATATTGTCAAAGCATTGTAAAGACTGTATAACTGCTTAATTCAAGATGAAAGAAAATCGAATATACATATTTGACACACTGATACACAAATGGGACTAAAATTAAAAAAAACACACAAATATGAGATCAGGACAGAAGATTTATATTGTCACGAGTTTCCTAAAAAACAAGGCTATTTTTGTGTTGCGGTTGACCTCTGCACTCCATACACAGGACATCCAGACGATGTCACAACATACGACAAACACCATTTCTTTTACCGTTTGACATGTGGGTTAAATGTCGTGTTTTGTCATCCTTTGCAAAAACAGCGCTAAAATGTTCTCTGGAAGGGCACAGACAGCCCCACCCACCCGCTCCATCGTGTCTACATCAAGTATGTCTTAAGCTCTGCACACGAGACCGTCTTGTTTTCCATTAGTGCATGTTGTGCCCCCAAACACACACACACACACACACACACACGTACCCTCTCCTCCTTCACCTACATCTCTCAAAAGGAGGTGATACAACAGTGTCAAGAGAAAGAGTCTGGAACAGGCTGAAATAACCCTGTATCCTTTTTCAAACAAATGAAATACTTTAGCGGGATTGACAGGTTTAGTTAAATATTTAGCACTCACTTCTAAACCCTTCTGCCCGAGCCAGGAGGTTTTGTTAGGCAGACTTTGACTGCCGTGACAGAGAGAGAATTAATGGCTGGTGTGATCCTCTTTCTCCTGGCAAGATATTTAAAGGACAGATGAAACCTTTGTTGAGGTACTCAGGGAGGCGCCACCATAAAACACCTGTGACCTTCTCCTTTTTTTCCATTTAGGCTCAACCTTCTTTCACAGTGTAGTTCCCCCCTTTCTTTATTCCACCCTTACTCTTTGTTTTGCCCTCACTCTTTACTTTTTACATTATCTAAAGACAATATGTTGCTATAGTAGAAATGACCACAAACAAAAGTCACTTACTGTGTCAACCTGACCAAGAGTGCCATGATTTCTATTACTGCCCATTTTCCAGTTACCAACTGTACTCTGTTCAGAGGGCAAAGATGTCCTCATCATTATGTAACATTATGATCCTAATAATGACCGATATGTAACTATAATAATCATAGAGCAAACAAATATACTGCAGAGTTCCACATGTCTCCTAAGCAACTAAATAAAAAAAAAACTGAATAATAAATCAAACAAATGAATCGCTAAAGTAATAAATGATGGCTCCACAACTTCTCAGGTGCAAGAACATAACAGGTGAAAAGTTGAATGGAAAATACCATATTCTGATTTTTTTTTTAACATTTGAGACTGTGTGTTGGACACTATAGTCTTTAAACATTGTATAACCGTTTTATTTACATTTAATGCTTGGAAATCATAATTTCTACCTCTCCTCACAGACTGTTTAGTAAATTGCTGCATTTCTCTTTCAGATCTTTCCATTATTCCCTATTTTTTATGACACATACAATATATGAAGTTTGGTCTGATTATTTGATGTAATTAGAGGAGGAAACCTAACAGGAAGTAAATATTCCTCCATTTTTTTTAAACTGATAAAAGTAAAAACTAAGGGAGTGCATTGCAAGTTTGAATTTACTTGCATCTAACTTTATTTGCCTAAATTTATTTCATTTTGTTTTGTTCACCTACTTGTTATTCATTAATTTCCTGTAACATATAATCTGATTCATTATATTTTATATAAAGACAAAGTTTTTTAAAAATGTACAAAAAACAATACATAAAATAAGCCTTTTCAACATACATGTACTTGTAATTTGATCTTTAACATTTATATGCTTGCATTGTCCTAAATTTCCCCCAAATGCTTATAAAACATGTGCAAAAGACAATGATCTGTACGCTTATCTTATGCCAATTTTAAATGTCATTACAAGGTGTTTAGCTATGAATATATCAGCCTAAGATTTAACATACTTTAGGAATAACCCCTCTACTACAAGGTGTCTGAGCTGTCCTCCCTTCATCCTCAGCAGCATACCATTCTCAAACTGGAACATACAGACTTGCCCCCATTGATTTTCGGCTTGACTTTTGTTTATTTAATTTTTGTGCTCAATGGTGAGGACTGATTGTGTTTCTGCCCCTTCTTGCACGTCTGTTTCTGATCTGTTTTTCCTGCGCAAACAGGTAAGAAAAAACATATAAACATAATTAACTTGACCTATTTTAGTCAGAAGTGGAGCTTTTTTCCATTGACTCTTCCAGACCCTAAAAACATTTTGTCCTCATGAAATTCAATTAATTGTAATATATTCACTATCGAGTGTTATCCTTTTTCTTTCACCAAAAACCAGCTACACACACACACACACACACACACACACACACACACACACACACACACACACACACACACACACACACACACACACACACACACACACACACACACACACACACACACACACACACACACACACACACACACACACACACACACACACACACACACAAGACTTTCCCATCCTTTCTTTTTCATGCACTCATACGGACCCAGCTGCTGTCCCTGATTGTAAAACAAATGACTCTCATTATGTTGAAGCCCTGCTCTTCTCTCCGGGCCACTTCATCCATCCTCGCTGTCTGCCCGTCCGTCTTGAACACAGCTCTATCCTCTCACGTGCGCCCAGTTGGAAACAATCATACAAACATACACATGCTGTCAGGGACAAAGCAGGTCAGGTGAGGACTCACCTCACCTGGAAAGATTAGGTTTGCAGGACATGAGTATTTACTGTAAATGTCCGAGGTTAAGCGAGGTAAAAGTTTACCGTTTTAATATTCGTTAAGTAATAGGACAGTTTTGAGTAAAGTCTTCGCTGGTAAGTCTCTCAAGCAAAGTGTGTTCTATTAAATGTTAACCTAAAAAAATGTCAGTAACAGAGCAAAAAAAGTTAAATAACTTAGCAAAGAGACTGAAAGGTTGGAAACTAGAAACTGCCTGATGTTTAATATAATTTCCTGAGTTTTGCCAGAAAACACATCATAATGTTTATCCAACTAATGTGTAATTGGAAATGAAGCAAGAGGTAATCCAGACAGGGCTTTAAGTATTAATATATACATTTTATAATATTCTGTGGTCGTGATTCAACAACAATATAAGAAGCTGATGAAAACCTTTAAATTAGTTGTTTTAAACATGTGTTTTTTTCCCAGAAAGGAATCATGTGCTGCACAGGACGGTATGTGATTTATATGCAAGTGTTTGGTACAAACAGAAAAAGCTCCAAGTAGTTAGCACAAGCAGCAACAGGAACATAAAACACAAGGAATTAGACACATTAATTTACTAACACTTATAGATTGATGGGTGATGTATAGTGTAAAAACACCACAGAAATGAAGATGATGCAACCAAAAAGCAGGCATTCATTCTGCCTGATCCTGTAGTTTTTATGAATGACCATTGAGCCTTGCACAGATCCTTGCATTTGATTGGTGGAGCCTACCTGCCAATCATCCTGTGTGGCTCCTTCCATCAGCAGCAGCGTCCCGTGACTCAGAGGAACCCGAATCCGCTCCACGTAGGTGTAGTCACCATTCTCCTCCTGATACATAAAAAGGACACAGAGTTCAGCACATTGGATAATAATGAGTTAACACACATACAACTGGTATAATGTACTCTCACAGTAGTTGAAACACATATTAATGCATACAAATTAGGGAACAGAAAGCCAAAACCAAAAGTTAAAGGCTGTTACTGTACCTACAAAATTACTACCACCTGCCCACACAACTCATCTACATCTTAACTGATGATTCCTGCCACCTAAGAAGTGTTTAATCCAGCACTTGAAATAACAGACAGCTATTAAACACAGGCCTCTGAACACTCTGCCAAGTTCAAACACAATACCAGACTTAAGCCTTCCCCTGTGTGTCCAGTTTGTCACTCATTCACATTGGCTGCTGCTCTGGCCACCTGTTTTTAGTACGATTTTCTGAGCAGTTCTGCAGAAAATAGGCTCTTTAACTGTGAGCCAAGTCTAACTATCAAACTAACTCAAGAAAAACAACAAGAAAAGGTCAGAAAGACTATGTGCAGGGTTAGAGAGGGCCAAGTGAAATACTTTTTGAGACCATTTTAATGAACAGTGGGAGCTGGATGTGAAGCCAAAATGAGAGAGAAACAATGAACATAAAACACTTTCTAAATTAAATCAGCAAGCAAATGTTCTGCAACTATATATAGCAGTGTAAGAAGATGACCAGGACATTAAGTCTTCTGAAGCATAATATACTGCTTATATAAACAACACATTTGGCATGTTGAATCCAGTCCTAATGTGAGAATGGTTATATATTTGGAGAAAAGTAAATCAGATCAGACTCACAATAAGCCTGTCACAATAATTATCAACTTATCGTACAATAATGTAATTATCGTCATCATCATGTCTTTATATGGACTTATCGTGTGATACATGGACATGGCCTTGACCTTTTTTTTTACCTCAATATTGCCACACTTCACATTAGCAGCTAAGAGGCTATTCATGTCACATTGGCTAAGCAAGTAGTGTCCTCCATTCCTCACTGTGCACGTCCTGAGTGGAGACTGCAGAAGTGAGCGGCGCCGCTTATATGGAATTAAAGGTAAATAATAACTCCTATAATGGCAATCTGTGTTTTTACAGAAGAGTAGCGCCCACTCTCCAATTCCACCCCCCACCTCCCTTTTGCATTATTTTGCTATTATATTATTATATCAGTGGTATAAAATAATCTTCTAATGACAATAATATCACTTATCGTGATAATTGCTTCTATAAATTGAATCATAGTCAATATAAGTTGGCTTTGTTGACAAGAATTTAGAAAAAAAACCCTCTTTAATGTCAAAATGAAAACAGATTTCTACAAAGTAATGTCATTTAATTAAAAATATATAAGTGACAGATTAAATATTTTGTGAATTTTGGTCAAAAAAGCCAAATTATATTGACCATGATTCCATTTATAAAAGGAATAAAAGTGGAAAACATCCATGGGGGTGAATTATTTTTATAGGACCTGTATTATCATTATATCAGTGGTATAAAATGATCTTTAAATGACAATAATATCGTTTATCACGATTATTTCTGAGACAATATATTGTCCAATAAAAGTAGTAATTGTGACAGGCCTAGACTCAAATCTTCATGCCATGCCATCGTCTCACCGGCGGAGGCTGTTTGCGGAGGCTGAACACCCTGGTGTCGCCGAGACTGAGGGAGGCGATGGTGGGCTTGTCACCCAAGGTGGCCTCGTCGTCACTGTGCCAGCCGATGCTGTCGTGCCCGTCCCGATACAGGTTGCACAGCAGGGAGTTGAAGCTGCATCTGCTCACCTGTTCCACTGTTTCGCGAAGGGTTAACAGCAATGGATGCCACTGTGGGGGGGAATGAAAAAAGAAAACAAAGACAGTTAAGAAAATAATAAAGCAATGGAAAAACAGGCAATTTAAGGAAAAAAAACACTATATGTGGAAAAAGGAAGGAAAAGGCCAGTGTGAGCTCAGCCTTAAAGTGAAGTAATCTCTCTTAAATCAGTTATCATAGGAGAAAGACACAAAATGTTGTGAAAAAAAAGAAATTGAGACACAAATAAGGAAGAAACAGACAGTGGTCTAATATAAATGAATGAAAGATGGTGTATGAGTGTATAATGTGTTTATCTAACCTGATTGTTAGCAGCCATGGTGGAGCGAGCGTACGTATAGGGCAACTCTCCATACCAGCAGGTCAGCCTGGGCTCCTCGTATGCATCGCCTGGACCAGCACGTACACACACAAAACAAATGACATCATCGTCAGGGCATTTACAGCCTCACTCTGTAACCAGGACTTTTGTAATTGCCTGGGGTTCTTAAAATTAAATCCCATAAATACCGTACTTACAGTTGCCAACAGAGTGTGCTGATTACGGTTGTAAAGATTTTCCATATTGGATCCAACTGTTTCAATACTGATACTAGAACAACACTTTTTAAAAACACCTTAGTTTGGGTAATATAAGCAGACAACAAATTGCTCTGTGGATCCATGTAAATTAAGAACTTTGCTTTGATAAAGGCTGTAGTTCTTTATCACTAAAGTTAGAAAGGTTTTAAAGGAAATATCTGAGGTAAACAAAAATCTGAATATGAGTTTGATGCTAACTTCCAATAATTGACACTTCAATACTTTATATTATGTAAAGTAAGTACAGCTGAGGCTGACGGGAATGTGATTATTTCTGCATTTATTCAAACTTAAGTATTGGACATATTATTTATCAGAGTAATTACACTTCATCCTGAGGGAGAAATGAATATATGTACGGAATTTGATGGAGATATTTCAGTCTGGATCAAAGAGGTTGCCTGTCTGACAGACACTGAGATCCCTATAGCCATGCTGATAGCATTGCTAAAAACAACTGATGTTCAACATCCAGTCGTAGTCCTGATGTCCCAAAATTAATGTGGCAGTGACTTATTGATTGATGAATTAAATGAGACTATTCTTGTGGTTCCCATTAAAGTGATAAAGTGATATTCCACCCAAACACTGTAACGGGCGGGAACAAACATGCTCAGCTCCATCTCCATACTGCCTCGGTAACTGGGTCACGACAATTTCAACTTCAAAAGAGGACGGATCCACTCTGTTTTCACAGCTCATCTCTGTTTTCCTGAATGACAACGATAAGTAGAGCAGAGAGCTGATTCAGTTTAGCTCTCCGTGTGTTATTCTCCAAAGTCAACACACACATGGACAGTGATCACCGGCTTTGTCACTAAAATCTATTCCTAGCCGAGAGAAAAGTAAACATCTGAATCCAGTTTCTCTCTATTTGTCTGCCTTGGTGTCCCTCTCTCTCTTTCTCATGAAACAACCAGATCTCTGCCAAGAGCCTATTCTCCGCTATTAGTGTATTTTGGCCGGCCCACTGGTACAAGAACACGGTGAAACCAAAACAAACCTCTCCAACAACCATCACTTTTTATGGCACTGAATTATTCAGGGCCTCAGGAGCTAATATTTATAAATATGTGTGGTCATTCGTCAACTTTTAAAAGCCTTAGGCTGTCTATAAAAAGTGTTATCAGGGGGGAAAATATTAACAAAACCTTAACCCATTCACAGGATCCAATTTAGAGCCCTGAGCAATGATCGGAAAAACTGAATCAGTGAGTTGGAAAGAGTTTCAAATCAAGATTAGATGAAGGGCCGAGAATGTAGAAAGGGTATTCGGTGAGGGGTTAACACCCGTTTTCCACTGCTTCCTCTTTAATCTAAATGCCAGATGCACTTTGTTGACAAAGTCTGAGGACTGATAGACTGAGGATTACAAAACCTGTCACACTAAAAAACACTAACTCGTCTTCATCGTGCTGAATAAACACATGACATGGACAAGAGCCAGCTGAGAGAAAGGTTGACTTCTGGGGCAAAGCCTGTAGTTTTGCTAATGGTGAGTGATGATCATGGCTCGTGTTGTTAACATTTTGTTGTTTGCAGATGGTGAAATTTTTCATCATCTCCTTGCATGCACGTGACAAATCCAGACGCAGACACGTTTGTGAAATAAATTTATAAAAGGACTGTGCAGCCTTGGCACAGTTTTGCAGACAGAAAGTTCAACACTGCATTGTAATAAAATTAGAACAGACATGAACCCAACAGCAAAGAGCTGCAACGGGGAAACCCTCTTCACCCTCCAGCTTACATCATAGGCTCACATTTCATCCCTTCCATATTGCTCAGTGTTAAGCCCCCCTGGTACCCACCCTGTCTGATGTTGGTCTTCTGGGACCAGGGAAGCTCTGCTAGCAGCTTACTGAACATCCAGTCAGCCTCTTCTAGGGAGAGAAACCCAGGCAGCAGCCGCAGTCTGAACAGACGGAAAGACAAAACACATACAGACTAAGTTCCCAGACAAGAAAGGTGGATATATATACACAGTATGTAGCTCATAAATTAAGTGTGTGTACAGGAGAGTCGAGAATGGCCGCGGCCCTGGTGGACAACAGGGTTTAAGGCGCCGACTTTGAACCGCAAAACCCCAGGGATTGAGTCCAGCTGGGAACCTTTTCCTGTCATCTCTACACTGTTGACTCTCCAGTAAAGGCATGCAATTACCCAAGAGGGGAATAAGGATATACGAGTCATATGCAGAAGACTAACCTTTTCTTTCATCAGACAAAGCTCCGTCAATAATAGAGTCAAAAGTTCAACATCCTCTTTCAGTTGAACAACAGTATAATTGCTTTTTTTTTTTAAGTCCACCAAAATGTTCGATTAAAGAGGCAAAATAATCACACACAAATCTAATTTACCAGAGTTTGGTAATGTCTTTTTAATGCTTACATATTGCACATGATCTAAGTTTAATGAAAATATGCAGCTAATACTCTGATGTGGAGTCATGCAGAAAGTTTCACTACTGCAAAGAGTGATGAAGCCACTTGTTTGTCGCCTCCCCTTTCTCTTTTCATAGCACATATTTAATACTTGATCAAATTTCAGGCAAAGAATCTCACAAAATCAATCACAGAATGTAACTTTTATGGCTCGGACTGTTGGACTTCTTTCTCTTGGCTGTCTGTAGGTATTTTGGTCTTGATTAAAGCATCTAAATGCCTAAAAAGTAAATGGAAACATATTCTGGTTGTCCTTTTCACTTAAAGACCAGTTTTCCATAGAGTATGTGCATATTACTACATTCAGTATATATTAAGAACATGGCTCAGTCCTATGTGTCCTTGTGGTTACCATAAGTGAGGTATGTGGCACCACTAGAGGTTATTTAGGTAATGTTTGTGGGATGACTGCCATCTAGTGGAGTTTAAACTCAATCACAGATTTGTCGTCTGCTCTCACGCTCTGTGTCGGTACCGTTACCCCACTGATCCTTCCCTTCACTTTCTATTTGATCTAATTGTCTTTCATCTACACTTTCCTCTGAGTGAGATTCCCTCTCTTTTAAGACTGTACTCACCTGGACACTCCTGATGGTGCATGGCTGATCTCATAATCACCTGCATGTCTGCGCAAAGCAAAATGCTGTGAGTTAGTCATCCTGTGAGCAATGTTTACGCCACAAAAGACACAAATACATGATAAATGACCTGTAGAAATATACTGAACAAAGATAGAAATGTGTTACTTACTCTATAACCTTCTCTGGTGGAACATCTCTAATTGGCTTTGATGAAGAAAATACAGATAAAAAGAATTATTTAGCACTTCAACAAGTTGTAAAATTCTAATTACACTTGTTTTTTTCAGACTACCTTGGTGGGCTGGTGAAACTCAAAAGTGTTCGGTGTTTTCTGTGAACCACATCCCCAAGAAGCAGGAGCTGGGTTGGTACTTTTGGGTTGTTGGTTGTTTGGGACTGCAGCTGTAAAAAAATAAATAAATAAAAAGCTGTTTTCTACATATAATGCATATTAATAGGACTTAGTAAAATAGTACATTTCTGTACAAGTCTGTTTTAAATCAGTAGTCAGGTGCCCAAATGAAAACTGAAACAGGTTTTTCTTGCTGTAATAATTCCTCTGTTCCTCCTGTTCATACTGACCATTTGAAGATCTTTTCATAATATACTTACAATGTGCAAATAAGAATTTAAAAGTTTGTCTGGCTATTATGTAACTTCAGCCGTCCAAATGAGTCGAATCAAGTCGGTATTTTTCAACATTACAGTCTTTTTAGTGCCAAAGTCCATCTATTTGTTACTATACTTCCACCACAGCTCAACAGGGAAACACAAAGAGGGAATTTGATGCTAAAAGACTGTAAATGTGTCAGATATCCACTTGATATGACTACCTCAGACTGCTGAAGCCTCATATACGCTACAGATAAACGTTTAAATGCATTTCTGCACAAAATAACTGTGGATACACTGTTGATTTTGGCCCTTGTCACTTACATTGAAAGCATGTTTAAAGGGGATCTTTGAATAGCCTGTATGAGCAGGAGCAAAACTGCTGAACTGAACCTGTCCTTTAAATTACCTGAAGGTCTTGGTTGTTTTGGCTGTGGTTTGGCCCAGGAGCCCTGGACTCTGACACGCTGACGCTTATCCGACATCACATCACATCTGTACAGTGAGAAAGGGAAAAAAAAGTTTTCAGCAATGTGAAATTGTTACAGGCTTTAAGTTAACAGTGTGTCCACACAGTCATTTCAAAGTTAATGTGAAGCTTATATGAGGCTTCAGCAGTCATATCAAGTGGATATCTGCCACATTTACAGTCTTTTTAGCATCAAATTCCCTCTTTGTGTTTCCCTGTTGAGCTGTGGTGGAAGTATAGTAACAAAAAGAAGGACTTAGTCACTAAAAAGACTGCAACTTCGAAAGATATCTACTTGATTTGACTCATTTGGACAAAACTGAAGCTTAATAATAGCTTCATATAAACTTTTAAATACATTTCTGCACAGAAGTAGTGGTCTGCCTTGTCCCCTATCACTTACATTGCAAGTGCATTATGAAGGGATGATCTAATGGTCAGTATGAACAGGAGGAATGATTACAGCAAGAAAAACAGGTGTCAATGCTAATTTTTAGGATCTGACTGTTTTATAAGACATGAAAGACTTGAAAAAAAATGGGAACCTGTCCTTTAAAACAATATTTTTTTCTCTCAATGTTTGTTTTTTTTTATAAGCAAATGATTTAATTAGCATGACACCGCCAGATGTACAAACCCTTTAACAAACTCTTCATTATTCAAGGTATTCAACTTTGTAAATGTCAGAAATTAAAAAAAACAAATACCTGGTTGACTAATGTTGAAACAAGTCTTCAAATTACTTACCTGTTTGACTCATAAAACACAATAATACTGCTGTCAGAAATCAAACAGCTTCACAGCAGCTGGGACGCAATGGCTGCTGTGTGTCACACAAAAATAAATCCTACCCGGAACTAAGATGTAGAAATATTGGTTCCGCCAGATTTCACTAACTACATTTCAGGATTAAATATATATATATATATAATATGTCATCCTAATACATATTTTTTTGCAATGGTGGAATTGAATTAAGCACATTTACTCAAATACTGTACTTAGTTACATTTTAAGGTACTTAAGTAATTTCAGAGGCAAATATTACACTTTTTACTGCACTACATTCGTTGGACACCTCAGATTTAATTTCTTAACATAAAATAACATAATGAAAAAGTCAGTGTGTATTTTTGTTGTCATTTGTCCATGAGTTTTTAACACTTCAAAGATACATTTCCCCTCACTTGGTTTCAAATAAATACCTGTTTGAGGTCCTAAGAGGTAAACTCTCCAAAATGTCATACAAATGCAAAGATTAAAGACAATTTCTGAAAAATGAATCAATATTTATGCAGCAGAACTGTTTTTTCTTCTTTACTAACAATTAGGTCATCTCAAGACCCCTGATTTATCTTGTGACCCTCACAAAGCAGTTCAAACTGGCTCCACACTGAGCAATTACAACACTAACATGCTGCTTATGCCTTGACTCATGAGTACTAATAATGTACTTTGTTAAATGTATTTGCTATATCAGTTACAGCTCACTTTTCTGCAAAACTAAGGCTTTTACTTTGGTATTTTTAGTAAATGTAGCTGTAATACTTCTATACTTTTACTTTAGTAGGATATTAAATCCAATACTTTTACTTGTGTTTCTATACTGTGATACCAATACTTTTACTGTAGTAAAAGTATCTGAGTAGTAATTATGTGCTACTTTATACTTCACTACATTTCAGAGGAAAATATGTTTTTTTTAATGCACTACATTAATATGTGAGCTACAGTTACTGGTTACTATGCAGATTAAGATTCGACCAACAACATGAAAAAGTTGCGTACATGTTTACGTATCAATACAAATAGTGTAATAATGTATATGTATTAGTCCAGTGCAGTTGATTACATACATTTATGAAAGTGACTTTTGAAAGGAGGGCTTTTACTCGGGCTACACAGTATTTTTACACCGTTACGATTCAGTCAATACAGTATAAAATCCAGAAGGTTGCAAAAGCTGTTTAGTTAGTATGTATTTAGTAAGTAGAAAAAAAGGATACACAATACTGTTCTGTATATGCCAGAGCTTTTATTAACAAATATTAGAAAATATGGTTGTCATCGGCAGTATAAACGTAAACAGCGCGTTTTACATGTAGAAATTCAAATTTTAATTTCCAAGCGTATAAAAAGACAAAAACATTGACAAAGCAGTCGAGGCACAGGTCAGATTCAAGTCATACGGGGTATCGACTGCGAGCAGGGCTCCAACATTTGGTGGTACTGCAACTGCACCAGTTTATGAGCTGCATTCTTTTAGTGGGTTACTTGCTGCACAATAAACTGGGAATATGCTCCATGTGAAATCGTTTCAAAACACTGAAATAACTATGCACAGGATAGGATAAAAAGTTACAGTAGTTTTCCTTTGTCCATGAAAAGGCTTTAACATTTTGATTAAAAAGGAAGCAGAAAACTGAGCATGGACATAGCACCAATTGAATCCTTACATTAGAGTTTTAACCCCTGAATACCCGTTCATTAAATCTGACCAATCCAGCATTAATGCTCATAGAAAAAGGCACTTATGTTTAACAATGACTATGAAAAACTTTGGTTTAGAACAAGTGTTACATCTGTGAAACTACATCCCACCACAAAGTATCATTGTTTATACTGTCAACACGTCATATCAGGAAAAAATAGGAACAAAGAGCCAACGCATGATGATAACAGTTCAGTGATGCAGGTGAACTGATATGACAGAAAGTTTCCATCTTTAAATGACTCAATGATTTGTAAACAAGTGAAGGTAGAAGGCTAGTCTTTGGCTCGTGTGTTCATACAAATATAAAATAAATAATCACACATATTTATATAAAAAGATTGCCCACCACCATTTTCCACTGCTTACAACAGCAGGGTTAACAAATCACTCTATTTTTTGGTTGTAATAAATTCCACCATCAGTGTCAGTGACAAAATATTAAATGTCCTTTCCTGAGAGTAGCGTGTATGTTCAGCTCCTGCCTTTCTTGGATATTTCGCTTCAGATAAATCACACCAATTTGGAAGTTGCCATTTTTTACAAAAAGTCATACACATACACACATTTACCGAAGGCACAGAGATGAAATCTCAGGCAACCCCCGAGAATCAAATCACACAGACACGATCCCTCTTTCTTCCTTGAATACTGAGCCAGGTGAGAACAGAAAGGCTGCCTGCAGGATCGTCCGCTGTCTTCTTATTCACTTTTCAAACCCGCTCCGTTCTTCTGCTCCCTCAGCTTCCTCCTGCGCAGGTATCCAGTACGCTGGAGACGATTCATTCTGGCTCCAAAGAAGATGACGAGGTTGCTCGGCACCAGCTTCGTGGTCAACCAACCCTGCGAGGGAAAAACACACAGAAAATGCGAACACATATGTTACTATGTTACATTAATTAACAATAAGTTTATAAATCAATCTTGAAGTTAAACAAAAGTAAGTGATTTGGCAAAAAAATGCAACTTTTTCCTCGAACAAGACAGGTTTTAAAGTTCTTTATATTCATTTCGTAGCGCTTAAAACTGTTTAAGCAGAAAAAGTAAAACTCCTACAACATACAATTCTTAAGATTCAATTATTTTTAACATTATTAACCAAGTTTTCACATCTTTAAATCGATTAAGACAAAATATAACCTAAATGTATACTGGATTTCTATATACATATCATTTAATGTCTTCTAAATAATCCTACAGGGGCATTAAAATCAACTAAAGCTTCAGATAGTCTAGATTTAAATCTGACTTTCCAAGACCAAGACCAATATTCACATTCAAAGTTGCTTAATGTATTCCTGATTCTTTAGTATTTCCTGTTCTTACCATGACGGCGTGGGGAAAGTAGCCGTTGGTCTGACCCTGCAGACCCACAGTGCTCAGCTCAGCAGCCACGTAGCGCTCTGGGGTGGGCTTGTCCAGGGTGGGCTTCTTGATACGAGTCATCTTAGTGACCACGAAGAAGGGCAGCACGCTCTACAGGAAGAAAGAAAGTAAAACAGATTAGATTAACTTTTAATAAAATAAATCACATCTAAGAAAAGGTAGAATGTGCACCAGGTCAACGTAAATTCTTCTGTTTCTTGATTTAAATGACTAAATTTCAAGGATGAATTCAAGATTTAGAGCACAAAAAAAAAAAGAAAAAAAGAAGAAAGTATGAGTAGTTCAAATTTGAGTCCATTTAAGTGACAAGTGATGTGTCCCAACTCCTAAGGAAACTATCGAGATGCATTTAAATTTACATAAAATCTGTTCTTTATGTGATCTGATGACCGAAGTTCGTGAGGTGAAAACACAGATAAGGTTTGCTGAGGTGAAACTGCTGTACACAATCCAACCACAAGGTGGCACATGAGTGAAAACTACAGAGGTGCTAAAAACAGAACAAACAAACCCTGATGTGGAACAACATATTCAAGCAAAAGCTTAAAAGTACGTATTAGTGGCATTATTCATGATTATGTATTCATTTCACTGCTTCATTTCAGACAGGATTGGATATTTGTGACTTATTTTATGCCAAATTTTAAAAGGGGAGAGGTGAATTAAGAAGCATCAGAGACAGACCTTATGTATTTTTTGTTTTTGAAGACCACCAAAATGTAATAAAACTACACATTAACTACCATGTTAACAACAGGGTGAAAATGCTGCTGTACACCATTTTGGTACTGGACCTTTAAGAAGATTTTTCAAAGACTTCAAACTTTTCTTTTCATCATCAGATTGATTAGGACAACTTCATAGAATTACAGTTACATACAATTAGGGCCAAAAAAAGATTATTACACTGATCTAGAGACCAAGACTCACCTGGATGATGATGCCCTGACGCCTGTACTCCTCCTGAAGGCCACGAGAGAAGAAATCCACAAAGGCCTGCAGAGAGAACGATAGAAGATGGTCAAATATAACATGTCAGTCTGTTGTCGCTACCGCCAAACAAATGCTGACCGATATTTTAAGTCAATTCAGTTTATTTTAGAGGGAATAGTTTCTCATTTGTAACAGACCAGTGCAGATGTGGGGCGTACCTTTGAAGAAGAGTAGACTGTGAGCAGAGGGACAGGGTACATGCCGCTGGCAGAGGAGATGTTGAGGATAACACCTTTGGACCTGAGAGAGAGAGAGAGAAAAATAAATTAGCGATAATAACTCTGATCTGTGGTCTGTGATTCTGAGAGAACAATCAGGGATGCAGCAGCCACATTTTGAGAGTTTTCAATAAATTCACTTTTGATATTGTTGAATTGATCATAAAGTGAGGAATCATTATTCACTTGGAATTTGGTCAAATTAAGAAAGCCTGGTTAAATCCTTCATTTCAATGCTGCTGCTGTAATGCTACAATCCACATCAGAGGACTTTCCTCAAGATGTGAAGAGCTGATCCCAGGACAGTGCAATAAATTCCTTTTCTTTTATTTTAAATCGACAAACTTTCAATGCTTTTCCAGGTCTGTGGGAACTCTCTGTCTGTACACATCCAGCACACAAAGTAATGTTCCTAACACACATACACTAAAACAGTGTGGTAGTGTGCGTTGCCATGGCAGCCTGTTGCTGCAGTGATGTAGTGGAGCGACGCTCCTGCCTCACACGGCACCAAATGTGCCTGTGCTGCTATTGGCCAGCAAGAGTCACATGGGAACAGAGCAGCCAATCAGGTGGGAAGAACACTTTGTGTGAATTGAAAGCTTGTCAGCATTGCGAACAAAGGAGGAGAGGGAAAGAGATGCAGTGATGGAAAGGGCTTGGTGAGGATTTCTTGCCCCCCTTCCCAGATAAAAGGGTCACCTTTACAAAGTGTAATCTCACAAAAACTGTTCTTTGAAAGCAAAGACTCTCTGGTTTAATTCTGATTTTCTTTGTGCAGGTCTGTGCCACGATCCCGCATTCACGACATATCGATATCTGACTGCAGTCATGTCGCAAAACATGGAAGCCTATCATTTAACTCACCTATCAGCCATTCTGGGCAGCACCAGGCGGGTCATCTACAACAAAAACAACACAAGCTCAGTCAACAACTGTCACACAGAAACTGACAAAACTCATGAAGGGAAAACAAGGGGACTTTGGAAAGAAGGAAGGAAAAAAAAAGACTAAAAGTAGGAGAGAGAGAGACAGAGAGAGAGAGAGAGAGAGTTGCGTGGGTGGTGAGTACAGACAGCGTTGGTGTAGTCCACCGTTGCTTTGGGAACAACTGAGACACTGCAGGTACCGTGGTAGAAACAGCAGAAGAGGAGAAAGAAGAGGAGGAGAAGAAAAAAGGGGGGGGGCAGAGTGATACCCATTGATCAACTTAAAAAAATAAAATAAAATTTGAGTAAATATGTACTTTACAATCAGTGGGCTCAACGGATTTGGAACATTTCATCCCTGAGGAGCAAAAAAAAAAAAAAAAAGAAAAAAAAAAGTGCAGACTTGTTCAAAACCTGAGAGAAACTTACCTGACACACTGAGGTTATGTTGACGTTGATCATATTTGTGATGAACTACAACACAGAAAGCACCAGTCAGCTCATGCATTAGATTATATGTTTATAAAGCAAAGAGCAAACATAATACGCAAGATAAAAATGGAAGCAGACAATAAGTATATAGATCCAATTAAGACACATCATAACTAAACTAAACTATGGAACATGAGATGAAGTATTTTGGAAATTGAAAATTATTTTGCTTTTTACATCAGCCTAGATGTGGAGTTATCTTGATGCTCTACTCTTTCAGTCACTTCTAAGACTAAAAATCTAGCAGCTACAGAGAATTCCCAACAAGAAAACCAAACTCACATTGTTCAGATCAGGAATGTGGAGGTAGTACTCAGGGTAGGGGTAGGACACACCAACATTGTTGACTGTTGAGGACAAAAAAAAAAAGAATGAAAAGGAGTTATTTTACTGTTTTGGAAAAGCACTGTTGAATTATCTGGTGCGGAAGAAATTAAACAAGCTTTAATTTCTACCACAGGGTGGCAGCAAAAGCAAATGAGATAGGAGCAGGCTTTTTTCTTCTTTTTTTTTTTTTTTTAAACTCTACACTAGACACAGCCACACCTCGCAACCAGTAGAGTACAACCGGTATCATTAAGAAGAAAAAAAGAAAAAGAAAAAAAAAGGACAAAGAGTTCTTTAAAAGTACATTGTGAACATAAGTGTGTAAACACCTTGCATTACACTCAACAGCAGGAATTTTTTGCGGTACTTTAAACTCAAGTCGTGACTCAGATGCAGTTACAGAATAATCTTTGCAGAATCAAGACAGATTTTTTGGAAAAGGCTACACGCCAAGATACAAAAATTATGCTCTAGATGCAAGAAAGTATTAATCAACTGAACCCTGGCAGCACACCTCATCCAATCGAGCCTTAATTACTCACAATAAGTGGACATAGCCAACTTTGGTCAATTCAAGTATCTAAATAAGAGAATCAAATTAGGAGATAACATCACCTTACATCTGTACAATAATGGCATGGCTTATATACAATACATACAGAGACATCTAAAAAGAGAAGTCAGCCAACAATGACACAAAGCCCAAACTGTCTGTGAAAGGCTTTGTACACTACAACACACTTCAACTCCAGGAATTATGTTCAATTTAGTGTCACAGTGTATCTCATAGTGTCCTAATACACATTGCGAGTGACTGTGAAATGTTTATTGTCAATTGATTTACAGTTTGTCTTGCACTGTCGTTTTACAACAGGTCATTATAGTAGGTTTACTGCGCTGAACACTAGACCAAAAAAAACAACTACGTTGCTTTCAAATATGTTAACACGCAAAAAAGGTGCAAGTCATCACCGGACATAAAGAAAAAGATGAATGCCCTGCCAGTGGACCAAATTTAGGAAAGAAGCTCTTACCAAGAACGCCAATCTCAAGACCAGCCAGCCCTTCTTCAATCTTGTTGTAGATGTCAGCCTTGCCAAAGTCAACTGCGATGGTCCTGGTCTCAATTCCAAACTGCTCCTCTGTGAAGGGAGAAAGAATTCAGTGTCTATTCGCCAAACTATTGTAGATATTGAAGTAACATTGCACAGCTGGTGTGAAAACAAGATTGTCCATCATAGTGAGGGATCATGTCTCCACACAACACACACACATACACTCATACATACCATACATTCATGTGTCACAAGTCGCAGCACATTGTGCAAAAGCTCATTAAAAAGAGTCCCAACAACAGAGCAATACCCTGTTTCAAAACTGTGGTATCTGTTGTAATGAATGGAGCGTGGAGACCAGTCGGTGTCAGACTCGAACTGAAGAGGGCACTGCGCACCAACAAACCAGCCGAGCAATCTTCTCCCCCTCCCTCCCTCCCTCGTCATGTTTGACGCGCCTGCTGCAATTAGAATTTATTGTCCAAAGACTCGTTTAGCTGATAGGTGGCAGAGGGAGTTATAAGAGGAAAATTCCAGGGATGTGCTTCGGCAAAGACCAGCACTGTGTCAGTGTGTTCAGTCAGAGTTGAGACTAACATAAAAAAGGGGGGAACCTGAGAGGTAAGTGAGGATGGGGATGAGTGAAACAAAACCAAAAAAAAAAGGAGTTGGGGCCTCCTTGAAATCTATATCCAGATTATTTTTAGACATCACAACCACTGTGAGAAAATGTTAAAGAAAAATGATAAAAGCAGCTTAAAGATGTGGTGGCAAAGGAAGCAGAGATATTAAGACTAATGTTACCAAATTGGAATTTTGGGGTTGTCAGGTAGGTGCGATCAAGAGTCAAACAAGGTGGTTGCAAAAGAGAGAAAGAAAAGAAATATTGATGACAAATTAAATTATAGCTTGGACAGGGTAGGCTGCCCGGTTACAAGCTAAGACGGGCAGTTTTGTCAGAGTAATCGTGAGGGAGGAGTGCCAGAATTTGGCACAGCGCACCCTGCTCGTGACTACCCATCAGCCCCCTCTGTGGACTTGAAGCACGACAGGGGAAATTGCGCTGTGGGAGACGTCAGAGACAGATGGAAAGAGAGCGAGTTGGGGAGAGGGCACTATTTGAACAGAGGGGGGGGGGGGGGGGGGCACACTCACCATTCAGTCTCTGTTAAAATCTGGAGAGAGGCCAGCAATGAGGAGAAAAAAGTTTCTCCTTTCATACGGATGCTCAATTACTCATAGGTTTTGTGTGCGTTTGTGAGGGCATGAATAAGGAAGACTGGTCTGTCTACAAGTTGGTGCTCAAGTTTCTTTAACCTGGCCTGATATTCAATCTGTCTTTCTTCATACTGACAGTGAGGAAGTCAAAACACAGCCTGCTTTGTAGTCTACATTTTTTAAAGTCAACAACAGAATAAAGGCATGACTTAAAAGGATGCAAGAGTTTAAAATTGGACTTAAAGGATGAATCAGGGTAGTCAAACTACTCACAAAATGACCAGTTCAATAAAACAAATGTACTGATGTATGCTTCAGAAAAGGGATCCTGGTAGATTTAACTCTTTGTTTTATCACTCTGTACAGACTAAAGGATCTATTATATACTTATGCTAAGATTTATCATCTCAGTCTTTTCTATTTTGATTATATTCCAACTCTTCATGTGGAGGATATGCCCTCTTATCAAGGCCAGGGAAACCCTGTAGCCGTTTGGGTGGGAGGTTGGACGTCACTCCTTGGCCATATACACATCCTCATCAGCCCACTCACTGTGCTCACAACCCCGGACAGGTTTCCATGATGTCGCCGGGACACACACACACACTTTTACACACTTACCAAGTGACTTGGCCACGTCATCCAGCTTGTCCTGGGAGCGACTGATCAGCATCATGGCAAATCCTCGACGAGCGAGCTACGAAAGACACACCGGTTTAGCAACACGTGCATGACTTTCATGCATTATCCTCGACTTTTTAATATATTGAGTGTACGGTTACACATTATCAGAGGACAGATGGCAGTCAGAAGGAGATAACTTTATCTCTAACTTCAGTTTTTAGAAATCACATATTAGAGGAAAAAAAATCTCACTTTTCTGTCAAGAGCCTTAAAGTTAGTTTGCATTTTTTGGTTTCCGATTTGTAAGTTTCACCTCTAGATGATACGTTTGGGAAAGCAAAGATTACATATCATCCTAAATCTATCCAGTGGCTGCAGCTTGATTACTCATCTTTTATCTGCATGTGTAAACATTTGCTTGCTCACTTGATTGGAAACAGTAACCGCAGAAAAAACTATTTAAGACTTTAGTTATAATCGGGGTCCAAAAATCACATTTCCCTCGATTTCATTCCTAATCTGACCAGCTACTTGTCTTTTTTAAGCTCTTCCAGGTTGATGTTTGAGATGCTGGGCTCAGTGAGTAAATGTGCTTGTGTATCTCAAACTCTTCTAAATGATGAGCTTTAGAGCCAAAAGGTGGATTCACCATGTTTCGTGTGAAAGCAGCATTAGACTAATGTGTTTCTGTATAAAAATGAACCAGCTTAAAGCCTCTGCCGAGCATAACATGCTGGGTAAAATGGTGGCCTACCGTTGCATGACAAACGGCTAGCCCCACTGTAGCACTAACAGCAAGAATATGAGTCAAAGGGCCTACATGACTATATTATACAGCCAGCACGCCCACACTAGTATGGGCCGAACACGTGGCAGGATAGCCCCTGTTCAACGTGTGCTTGTTACCTATGTATGAGCTCAGATCAACGAGGCTGTGTTCAAGTGTGTGTATGTGTGTGTGAGGACTCTCTTCCACGTTAATAGGCCTGTAAGAGTTCTCCCCTACCGTGGCCTATAAGTGAACACAATGTGTGTGTGTGTGTGTGTGTGTGTCTGTGCATGCATGTGGATGCATGAGTCACAGCTTTTCCGTAGAAAAAATGACATAAATAAGAATCCAGGAGAACTCACCTCCTCCGCATAGGATTTCCCGATTCCATCCGTGGCTCCCGTCACAACTGGAGAGAGACAGAAAGAAAAAAAAAAAAAAAAAAAGAGAGGTCAGTATGGGTTTTCTAATAACAATCTGTTCTTTAAAGTACCCAAATGTTACAAATAATGGTTCATATTTCTTCAAAAGAGTGATCAGTTGTTAATCAGGGAAGCAGTGTCACTTTATATTTTGAATTGCCAGTTATCAAATCCTCAAAGTCACATAACATGAAGAATATTGGTACATTAGCGGAAAGGTCGTGGTTGGCTGACTCGTTACTTTGGCACATGTACAATGCTCTTTGTAATGTTTCTGTTATCTTTGTATCTAGTGACAGTCAGATAAAAAACATGCTCACAAATCTGATCCTGTTCTGTTCAGAGTTCCTACGACACACCCTCACATCAGGTTAGACCGCTTCCCTCTCGCATACATAATCATAACCGTTCAGAGCCACAACCAATATGGAGTTAAGCCACAGGGCATTTTACAGGTGACAGACGGGGACGTATGAAGGCTGTAACGTTTAGAAATTCCTTTGTCGGACACACCCGGCTACACTATTCACCTGGCTTGTCTCTAAGCTCCACAATGACAACCTTTTCATCAGTCCTATAACATTTCTTTTGGAATTAGATGATTGATTACAGAGGGGCCTAGAAAAAAAGTGTGCACACAAGTTGATTTTGGAACAGAGATACATATTATACAAGCTAAGATGGTATGGATAAAAGTCGAACATTGATAGCATGGGTAGATGAATAGGTTTGTGAAGCTTAAGCTAGAACAAAGACAGAGGGAACAGAGATTGTATAGAGTCAAAAGATAAGATGGTATAGATTAAAAGCAGAACAAATATGGAAGACAGTATAGGATTCACAAAGCCTTCAAACACCCACTGATACCTGACTGGGAACAGCTACTCCCATGTAAAACAATATGATTCTCCAGTTTTAGATCACTTTCAGGGCTTTTTTAATTTTAAATGCACATGAACACAGCCTTGAATAACTTATGAATTTATTACACTGACAAATCTGACCAGAAAGATTCATTCAAGTGCATGTGTAGTTTAGACAAAGAGAGGAGGAAGGAGTGTTGTGGCAAACCGGTGATATTTAATGGAGGAGTAAAGCAGATTTAGTTAACGCAACGCAGAGCAAAAAAGAAAAAAAAAAGATAGATGGTAAAAGAGGCCAAAGCGTGCAGGAGACGAAGACAAAGAAAAGAGCCGATGTTCCTCTTGTGTTCAGAGTTCTCCTCACCTTGTCAAGCAAGCAGGGCTATTTTTAAACATTCACTGCCCATCAACCCCAGCCCTTGCTTGACTGACGGAGGATGGGGTGGGAGAAAGGAGGAACAAGGGAAATGGACACAAGAAACAAAACAGAAAAAAAAAATGTCTGGTGGTGAGGGGGGGGTACTCACAAAAATACGTGCACACACATGGTTGTGCATCATCAATATATTATTAGCGAGGCTTGATGAAAGATTAATAGAGGTAGAGGACATTCTCTGGCAAAGAGCTGGAGAGTAGGAAAAGAGACAAGATGAGAGAGAGTCGGGATGCAGAAAGGAGGGAGTGATGACGAACATAGAGCAGGAGAAAGGAGGGTGAAGTGGGGTAGGGAGGGTGGCGGGGGGAAGAGAGGGAGGAGGGGTGAGGAGGGATCCTAGGGGCGGCTAAAAATAGAACTGGAGCGAAGCAAGAGAACGAATGAGTGAAGGAGAAATGGACAGAATAGAGATGGCGGTAGAGGAGGGGAGGAGGATGATGGGGTGGTGGTGGGGGTACAAGTGAGTGAATGAAAGAAGAGTAGTGCAAGCGAGAGAGAGAGAGAGTAGCACAAAGTCAAAAGTGAAAAGAGAGCAGAATCCCTGGTTATTTTTAAACCTCCCCCGTGTTAAGAATGAAACGCTCCATGGCAGAAAAGCCTCAATGGGTGCGGGCTGTACCAAATTGGGCGCTCGCTGCAGATGCAGGTGGGGGCAAACAGAGGCAGGGAGAGGCTACATTCACTGCAAAGTAAAATGGCTGAGAAAAAGAGAGAGAGAGAAAGGGGGGGGCAACAAGCATCTCGATAAAAAATTATCTTTTTCTAATATAGTCTAGCAAAAAGAATCAGGATTATTTGTTTTGTGCGCTACTTGGTTCATATTTAGATACAAAAAATAACTAAATATTAGAGATCATTGCAGTGAAAAGCCATTTTTAGCCTTTTTTTTATTGACTCTTTCAACACTCATTTATCTGATGAGTGTTGAAAGAATATCATGAATACAAGGGACAGTAGGGAGGAGTAAAACTGTTCAGATCCTAAAAAACCCCCAAAAAACAAAAAAAAAAAAAGGTTAGATGAAAACACCAAGACTTTTGTGGGAAATCTTTTACCAACATCTGAAGAGTCCTGACTGATAAGCAATGCCTTCTATGATTCTTCTTCATACTTTCGAGGTAATGACAGGTCATGTCGTCTAAAACTAAACCCGAAAAACAACAACAATAGGAGCCTCAGTGCACTGACCACATTCCAGTCACACGGGGTAATAGATATACCCCACGGACAGGTAGCTGGGATGCTTGACACTTGTCTGCATAACTGAGCTTCAGGTGCAGAGAGTTTCACCTGCGTGTAAGAATGTGTTTTGCGTCATACAAGTATGTATATAGCATGACCGTTTGAACGTAAAAGAATGTATTATGTGCTTCAAAGCGCACGTAGAGTATCGGCTTTTTCAACTTGAATCTGACAGTAAAGAACATGCAGTACTTAGCTACGTGTCAGACGGTGCATGCGTTCGGGTCATGCGTGCCATGTTTGTTAAAAAATATTTTAAAAATGAAGCATCAGTCCTATTTTGACTTTTACAGCTGTGAGTTTATATTGTTTCTTTTTTTTTTAAAAGGTACATTTTATCAAAAAGGGTGAGAAGCTTGATTGGTTTTCATTACTTAACGAATAAAATCCTTCCCATTCGTCAAGTCTGCAGCAAACCCTCCACTTGGCAGTCTTACATCATTTGAAAGTAGTGGAGATGCTGCTGTCAGCCAATCAGGATCCTGTTTTGGCTATAAAGGAAGTCGTGCAGGCAATATCCTTTTAGAAATTAATAATATAATTAAAGTGCATTATTCTTATCCTGACTGTGCCAAGTATATTTGAAATCTACGTCATTAAAAAGGGTATAATATATTAGCAAGGGGGATTTCCAGCTCTGCGCCCTTAACCTGACATCTGCTTGTTAAATAGCAGCGTTAGCTTAAAACAATACTGAACTTAAGCTGTGCAACAGAAATAAAGCAAAATAACTAAAAATATGGTACGAAAAAAGTGAAATTTGCAGAATAGAGGGATAGGTTAATGGCCAACTATGGTGGTGACACTTTGAAAACATTATAAAGAAAAGTGAGCATCTATATTAACCGAAGTAAAAACACGCAGAAAGCTCAGAAACCATTTCAATCACCATTTAGAGAAAGCAGAAGACTGCACTTTGAATGGTGATTTTCCACTTTGCATTTGGCTACCAACCCCCCTTTCCCCAGGCCTGATAGCCCCCCTCCAATCCTTGTTCTGTACTTATGAATGACTACACTCCTCCCTCCCATTATATAATAGTACCATTTTCTCAATAAACGTTGTCTGGGGAGTGAGTGAGAGTGAAGTTTGTGCGTGTGTAACGTGGGGGTTGTACAGTGGGACGAGGACAGAGAGTTCCTCTCGAGTCTTAAGACATTTCCTTTTTGCTTTTGAGTTGCCATCAGCCATCATTAGTGCAACAACTACGAGAACAAAGTAAATATTCTGGGAAATTCTACACCAAGTCACCTAAAATGAGGGGATTTATGGATGAACAAGCTGATCAGATGCTAAAAAGAAATATTTCATTTGTCACACCTGAAATACAACAGAGTGAAAATTGAAGCCAGGTGATTTGACCATAATTAGTGACTCCTAAATGATACACTGGACTCTTCAGACAGTAAAAGATTGGAGGAAATATAAGTCACCTATTCAGTGATGTACAAGCAGAACACAATGTCCAAAAATCCCTTTGTTCAGTTCAGTCTCTCTCTCTCACACACACACACATATACAAACCAGTGCTCCCAGCAGGACTTAATTCCCCTCACGTATGCAACGCATTACACACACAGATGTAATGTAACAAAAAGGGTCTACGCAAGCAAGCACGTTAGTGACAGCAGCGCTCAGAGAAGACGCACGCACACTCTGACAACAAAGGGTGAATGTGTGTTGATGGGGCAACCACGTATGAGAGTGATGTCTGCAATAGAAAAAAAAGGGGGAGATCGGGATAGGCCAGTGAGGAGAAGTGTGTGAATCCATGAATGTATTCATGTGTGGTGGCAGAGAGGATGTGTGCACCACTGCCTCTCATTCATTCCCAGTAACATCGCTCTGTACCCAGTTTCTCCCATTCTAACGCCTCTGACAAACTTGGTCCACCATGCTGGCTCTGAAGCGCCCTGACGGGGGCGCGTTTGCACCACAGCTCTGCTGTGCTTAGTGCTGCACATCACGTCCAGAGGTATTGACATCCCCCAGCCTTTTCTGTCTCCCTCCCTCCCTCCTCAGCAGTGGAGCAGCCCCTGCTGCTGCCTGCTCACTATTCCGAGGGTCTAAAAAAAGCAGCAGGAGGAGTAAAAATAGCAGCGCGCCTGCACTGCCTCGTCTGGGAGCTGCCTGCCTGCCTGCCTGCCGCAGCACCTGAATACCAACAAGATCCCCCACCACCATCACCACGACGACCAGGCTGCTGCTGCATCCTCAGCCCCGATGCCAACATGAGCACTGCAGGCTGGGAAAAAAAACCCCACATAAGATCCGATGTGATGAGCAGAGAAGAAAAAAAAGAACAGGGCGGCCACAAAACCATATCTGCTGATACTTGTGAAGAATCTAGACAATCTAGATGTAGATGAACATTAGATGTGTGAGAAGACGTGTGTGTGTGTGTGAGGATGAGCAGCTCATTTTTTTTTAAAAAGACAAAAGAAATCCTCAAATCTTGGTGATTATGGCAGACTTTCAGATGTTCATTTCACAATAAGCTGATTTAGTGTTTAGTTGTAGTAAAATCTGGCATGATCTTAACTATCAGTTACCCACAGGGTGAGGCTTTTTTTGGAAGATTCAACTTTCCTATGCAAAGAGAGCAAGACAGAACTAAAATGAGCACAACCCACCCCCCCTGCACTCCCTCCCCACCACCACCAAATCTCCAATTAAGATTCTCAGTGAGGAGAGACTGCGGTCCTTGTATGCCCCGCTCTCGTTACGTACCGTTATGTAATCTGTCGCACCCCAAACTCGCCTATCAACGAAAAGCCCCTCCTACCTCAGAGGGAGAAAAAAAAAATGGAGGGAGGGATGCAGCAGAAGATCCAAAGACAGTCTCCCTCCCCCATCCAAACACTGCCCCCCCTCCCTCCTCCTTCCAATTTTACATTCACCCACCTTCCACATTCAAACAAACACATTGCTTTAAATAGCAGTGGAGAAAAGTCACATGGGTAATATAAAAGTTGACAAAAATAAAGCTTGATCGGGCTGGGGGAGAGGGAGAAAGGAGGAGGGAGGGTGAGAGACAGAGAGAAAGAAGAAGGAGAGAACATGTACTTCAGAGCTGCCCAAGATAGAACCAGCATCTATATTTGGGTACAGAGCAAAAAATAGTCCCGTCCCCCTCCTTCCTGCAGTTACATGCCTTGTTTAAAAAATAAAAAATAAAAAAATCAATAGTTTCCTTCACCACAACTACTTGGAGGTGATTTCTGAGCAAGAAACAAAACTTCACTATTCGACTATGTGCTGAGCAGAGGACAGACTGTACTTTTGAGCGAAGCCTACAGCGGGCGATTTCACTTTATCTGTGCAGTCCTCTCTGTCTGGAGGAGTGGTAATTAGTGAAAATCACCTGCTGGAGTAGGTATGAAAAGCTGCGCACACACACCCACCCAGGTGACACAAGGGGGTAAATGAAATAAAGAGGCTATTCAATCTTGTATTTGATATACAAGATAAACTGGTTAAGATGATGTGGAGTTCCTCTATTAATAAAACAGAAGGTAGGAAAGACAAGCTATTGAACTCAAACCACGTGTAGACTTTATAAAAAGGAAGACTGACTGAACTATAGTTCTTAGAGACAACTACCCATAAAATTATGCTACTGATTCCCGCTCTCCCACAACACACATTTTCACCCTTTGACTGTATCTCCTTGATCAGCTTACAGCCAAATCACATCAAAAACTAAGACCAGATTTTTTTTTAAAAACAACAAATTTCCCTTTTTTTTCTCAATCCAATCAAAACCCAAATGCTTTTGTTTTGTTTTTGGTCCTGTGCTACATAAATCCCTCGCTCACCACTTTTAATCCACACACCTTTTGTTGATAGAAAACACTTATGGCACACACAAAGAGTTTGAAAATCCCTCGGATTAGGACATGACTTCATACATACTTGCGCTTTGGTTCATCTAAGAGACACTGATGCCAAAATTTCGAAATATATTTCAACAGATACTGACAACTGAACAAACATGTTGGAATGCAAGTAAACGAGAAGGTGTCATTTTACAGGAGGCAATAAACCACTGATTTCAAATATGCTGGTGGTCCAGTATTGTGTGTTTAGAGACTGACAGAAAAGCTTCATTAAAAGTTGTGTGCTCAAAGGCTCACTTAACTTGTATTTAGTTAAACTACATTCATCAGAAACAGGCTTACTGCCAGGTTTGCACATACAAGGAATTTGCCTCGATGTTGTGGAGCATAACAAATTAAAAAAGTAATAGCCAAAGCAACTATTACAAAAGACAGTTTATGTATAAAATGTACAATTGTGTTAAAAGAGCTGTTGATATTGTTATTATTGAGCTGTTGATATACATATATTGTACAATTACAATAAGATATTGACCAGGAATGTGCAAACATTCCCAGTATAAACAGTAGATGTAAGATTCTCCCCTTCATGTTAAAATCAGAGTAATGGTGTATGGCTAAAAAAAGACCAAAATTGCAAATATTATGTTTTTTGTAGGGCTCTGGTGCTTAAACAAGGGGTATTTTACTGAAAAAAAAACAATTTATGTATTGGTCTGTTATATTTTACACATAATCACTTGATATTACAAGACATTTCAGAATTCTTGTGTACACGTGAGTGCTTAAAATGACTATTCAACTGAGATGTTGAGAAATAGTGATAATCATCAACAACTAGTCACTAGATTCAGAAAATGTTTAAATCTGGTTATGTGGTTTCGCTGTTAGTCAGAAAAAAACAATGCATGTGAAGCTACTACTGTTGTTGTTTTTTTAACTAAATAAACTTAACAATTAACCATGTTTTGCGCTCATTGAGAAATAATATCAGTACTGGTCACAGTGCATAAGAAAGTTCTGAATTGAGAATTTTCTCTGTGAAAAATAGAAGCTGCAAAAACATAGCATAGCAAAAAGCATTTATTTCTTAGGAAACAAAATGAATGGTACTGTAGCTATAAAGAGTGCTAGATATGGAGAAAGAGAGACACACACACACAGCTGGCTATATGGGGAGTTGGGTGAGATAGAGTGAGGGAGGGAAGAGGGAGGGGGAGGGATTGAGAGGGGCTTGAAATGAGGGAGATGCAGAGGATTTTTTCTCTCTCTTTTTTTACCCAGCATCCCTCGCTCCAGCACGTGTCACAGAGCGTGTTCATCACATGAACGGCAATGTTCTTTCTCTCTCACTCTGTCTCTCCCTCTCCCTCTCTCCGCCCACACACACACACACAAAGCACTAGGGGGAAGCACATTCACAAGGATGAAGAAGTGGAGACCCTGCCTCAATTTAAACACACGCGTGTGCACACACACACACACACACACAGAGAATGAATCTTATTCACATATATATTCTTTACTATGAATGAAGCTTAATGCCTATTCATTGAAAAAAAAGTGAAAATTATTCTCTCATAATTATTAACACCGTTTCGCCTGTAGCTTGTCTTGAATTATTATTTTTTTTTTTTACCAAAAAACCCCCTCCGAATGTTTATTTCTGCTTCCAAATGAAACTAAACAAAATTCTTGCCTATGTGCTGACCCAAGTTTTTTGTCACTCTTGTGCTGTACTGATGAATGGCTGCATCCTTCTTATATAATAGGACCATTTTCTCAATAAACTCTTAATGTCAAAAGGGAAGAGAGGGACAGTTCTAAGGCGCATGTCACATCACTATCTCTCTTTTTCTCTCTCCTTCCCCCCACCCTTGCAGAAAGCACCCTTTGGTCTAATTTACTTCCCTATAATGGAGTTTTACACACACACGCAACAGAACAGACACTGGCTCTCTTATATAACATGGGATGCTGGGAGCTAAGAGTGGAGGAGGGAGCAGAGGAGTAAACGGAGAAGCACATGAGAGTGAAAAGCTGCTCCACTGGAAACAAAAAGAATCAGAAAATAACTGAACACTGAAATCATTTAAATTAAAACCTGCTAAAATATCATGAATCACTAGCAAGAACTCTTTAAGAAACGTTAACTGAAAGACTAAATATCTTGTACAAAGGCCGATTACTGCACACTGCTAAACAAAAATGACAGGAATCTTTCCTCCTTCCACTGCTGGAAATTTGAAGACCAAAAAAAAAAAAAGTATAGACAGAAAACAAATGTGCTCAAGGTTTTAAAAAAAGGAAAAAAACTGAGCTGCAGACAGGCACTAGGGCTGGCAAGAGGATGAGTGTGTGTGGATGCACAGTGCAGCAGAGAGGCCGGGGAAGCCGCCTTGACTCATACTGCAATGCTCCTGTTCTGCCACTAGGAGTCCCATGCACTAAGGGGAAGACCGGTCACTTGTAAAAGGAACTCCAGAGAAATCCCTGCTCTGCTCTGCATGTGAGAGCTGCTCAGCACAGACACCAGGATGTGCAGTGATAATATGAAAAAACTAACAATTTTACTCAACCAAAAGATTAAAAAATGAACATAAACTATAATACAAGCATGACTTTACTTGCAACAAAAAAAAGGAAAAGAATGAACTCATCTGAAATCTGATCCAGCCTTACTTGACCTCATCACCTGCACACATACTCACAAACCTGTCTGACCAGGAAATACCAGCTGTCGCCTGTGTTGCAACAGCAGCCATGTGCTTTGCAATTAGCACATGGTTGAAAGGTGAGCCATGGTCTTTCAAATCTTACTTCTAGAAAGCATGTCAGTCTAAGAATTTTACTATGGGTGAAATGAAAATGACATTTTTACTTCATTTGTTGAGGGAATTTTGTGTCTTATGGTTGTTTAACCAGCTGATTTGATCATCTTACATAACCAACAAGTTAAAATCAATGAAACTAGTGGCAAACTACTTAGTCCAACAACAACTGAAATATATTGATATATTGATTGATTATTAATGTCAAATGAAAGAATGTGGATGTACAGCTACATTCCCATTCAGTTCACCAATCAGGTTATATATCACATGAAGAGGCATTCTTTGAAAAAAAAGGGCAAATTTCAAGATATTTCAAGCTTTAAAAAGTTTGCTTGTATATAAGACAGCTCTTAATAGTAAATATTTACTACCAATGATATATTCAAGAGTCCAAAGCTTGTGCTGAGCTCTAAATTGAGATACTGTTCAAAGAATGTGCGAAAGAACTGATTCAGAAGAGATGTGGGGGAAAAAAAGCTAAATGACTAAAATTCAGTTTCTCTGGAGCAGCTTCACACTAAAATCAACATATTACACTTGTGTTGCTTATTGTGCAATATTAAAAGAACAAAATCAGGTCTAATTAGGGTTTAAAATCATGTTATACTTGTTGCAACAGGTGCGGAAGGTGGAGAAATGGATCCACACCACATCACGTACATGCATGTGCAGAAAATGAATCACACCACTTCACAAAACTTGCAAGACCTGCACATCTGGTTCAACCAGCTGATGAGGACACCTCATGCCCCCTCCCGACATTCACGCCACCTGAGAATTTTCCAGATATAATACAACTGTCAGCCACTGTGATTGGCTCAGAAACTTGCCAGACAAGTGGTTCTGGAGCAGCAGTCAGTTTCAGGGAGTGGCGTTCAAGTTCAAATCTTAGGGAACTATGAATATGAGAAAATGTGACTGCAGTGGAAAAGTTGGAAAATAGTTTCAATAAGTTAATTAAAATGGCCAATAAATTAAAATGATATGCCTTCATTGTCTCTAAAACATTGAGCACTACTTACTTAGATCATGTCCTCTTAACACTGTTTTACAGCATCACAGGAATTACACTGGACCTGTTAGATTTGCTGCAATAGAAAACCTTTAAGAAAGCTTCACTGCACCACAAAGTTACCTCTGCTATTGCATAAACTTGAGGAATCATGTTTGGCCAATAAGAGTGCAAGAATAAAGGAAACCTCCAGTGTGAGGTTAGAGCTATATCTGACAAGATACTGGGGTCGTGGTGGAGGTGGAGTGAAGGGGGAGAGGGAGGGTAATCACAGTTTCTATATGACCAATGGATGACGAAGCGATGAACAAGCGCATGACTCATCGGTGTGCACCGGTATTCCTCCGCATATACTCCAGCAGAATCACTAAAAAAAATGTACATTAGACATTCCTAAAGGCACCCTACCTTTGCGTCATGCGTTTCATTCCCTCTTATGGCGCACAGGGCATCAATTTACCACCCCATTCATAAAAAAAACGACGATTTGGAGGGAAAATGCGTCACGATTCAGAGATAAACATCTGGGTTGTTATTATTAAAAACAAGCAGCATTCAAATCAACCGGATCGCCTGCTTTTTTTGGATGTTACAGAAGGGGATATTGTCAGCCTATCCCGACGCAATAGGGAGCGCTCGACAAATTGCGCAGCAAGAGGCTCCAGACGCAGCAGTCTTCTCCAAATAAGAGACTAGAGAAGTGGGTCAAGCCATGGCAGGGCGATTCCTATGAGACTAGTCCCTACAAAACCAAAATACACATGGATTTGACTCTTAACTCTCTCCTATTCGGCCAAGCACGCTGAAAAAGTACATTATACAGTACAACCCATGTTAATGACGTTCAAATCTTATCTAGCAATATGTAGGGCACACGGAATAGGACAAGGTAATGTGACAAGACGGACTAATTGGAGAGGAAACCGACGACACAACCACAAGCATGACAGAAATATCGCCTGAATGAACAACATTACAAAGTGTGGCTGACAGAAAATTAACACAAGTATCAAAATGTTGGACAAACTACCCCAATGTGACACATTTTTAGAAAGTCAAAAGCTGTGAAAATGATCTAGATGTGGGTCACGTTTTAATTGAGCATATGGGTTTGTCCTACATCATGCGGATGGGCTAATGTGGTTCAGTAGTGCGCTGGCTGAGAGCTCACCCACATAAAACATCTCTCTTAAAAGTGCGCATAGCCTGCGCAATTTGGCTCCTGGCTCACCAATGTGGGGCATCCCCTCAACGCTCCAAATGTGGGTGAAAACGCTGATTGGAGCCCCATGGCAGCAGACGGTGCTGTGTTTGACGCGAGGGGGGAAAAAAGCAATTGAGCTAATAAGGACCATTATCCTGCCAGTCAATCAGCTGCTTACCTGCGCCTGTTACGCAACACCAACTTCCCCTTGAATTAAACCACCAACAAAAAAAACCGCACCAGAATGCAGCTCGTGATTGTGCCAAAGTGAAGTTTGAGCTCAATAACCTCTTTTTTTTGGTGCTTGCACGTCGAGTCCACCTGTCTACTTCTGAGCTGCCCTCTTCGTGACCGTGATGTAGGTGGCGTGAAAATTGATGTGACCCAACTCACCTGCCCATTTGCCCAGCTTCGGGGAGAGAAGCTGTCCATTCCCCAAGACCCAGATCCTAAAGCCTGAGAGCAGCCTGTAGAGCAGCCACAGCGCCAGGGAGGCCACAGTGAACGCGCCGACCCAGAAGAGAGGCGTCTCGGCCCTACGGAGCATCTCCTCCACGTTCATCCAGTTCATGGCAGCGGGCTCTCGGTGACTCGGCGTGTGAGAGAGAGTGTGTGTGGAGACCTCAATTTTTAGGCAATGTGCTCTAATTTCCAAGCCACAACGTGAGAGAGAGTCCCTTTATAAGGAGGTTGTAGCATCACACACACTCCCCCAACTCCCCCAACACTTGTCTAGCCTGATTTAAAGTGCACCGCCCACCTCCTACTCTGCACCTCCCCTCCTCTGCTCCTCACTGGCTGCGGTGGTTGTCTCTCGGCTGATCCACTCCTCCGGTTGGTGCACTTGCATGTCAATCAGATCCAGAGTTTCCCCCATTCATTCGATTTTCTGTATGAAGCTGGGTGGGTCAAAGGGAGACCGGGATGAGGAGCGATTGGGTAAACATTACGGCAGCTCCCATCCGGAGTCTGTCATTGGCTCTCGCTGGAACAGGTTTGTCGGTTTCAGTCAGGATTATGAAACCCTCCAAACCCACGCTTTCGAAAAAAAACTGCCCACACCACTTTATGAATGAAAGGATGCTCTCATTGGTGAAAAATGTGCGCCTGCTCCCGCCCTTCGGAGAGATATTATTGGTTCAAGAGACGTCAGTCTGTGAGGTCAGCATGCTCCCACCTAGACACTCGGCTATTTTAAGTATTCTGTCTGCATCATACTGCTGATAACCACTGAAAACTGCAGAAACGTGTGCAGTGAGGCATCTTTACGCATAGATTCGTCCTTTTCCAGCTGGATAACTCTCCAACGCTCGCCTCTGCAGCAACATGCGCCAGTGCAAGCTCTTCCAAAAAAGAAGACTACATTCCCCAGTTGCGTTTCCTTTTCAGACTCTCGCGAGATTATCCCCCAAATCGTAGTGAGTTCCCCATCCAAAACATTGAGGGAGAGATGTGATGTGTATGTTACATAAACACTGAGAGAACATGTGAAATTTTTTTTTCCTTCTTCTTTTTTTCTACATTGCTTTATTTCACTAGTTATTTAACATTTACATGCACATGATTGAGTCGATCATGCTTACAGACGCTGGAAGTTTCACCTCAACCAGTTGTCAAGCTTTTCTCATCCAGCAGTATGCTCCAAGCTCCACTCTCCGACCCAGAAAGGCTATTTTGCGGCAGCAGTTTTTTAAATCCAATACACACCCCTCTGCCGCCATGCTGTCTGTCTCTCTCTCTCTCTCTCTCTCTCTCTCTCTCTCTCTCTCTCTCTCTCTCTCTCTCTCTCTCTCTCTCTCTCTCTCACAAACACACACATCTCCAAACTAAACATGAAATTCTGAAAAACAGAGCATTTGTGGCACAAAGCACAGCCTGTCATGTACTCAGCAGAGGGATGAGAGTATAAAAATGTGTCAACATGCTGACAGTCATCGTGCAGCTGCTCGCAATCTTTGACACAAGTGGACGGATCGAAGTCAACGTGACACCGGCAGCAAGTTGTGTAACAATTTCAAACGGGATGAAATTTGTTTTATAATAAACCAGCTGCCTTTCAGATATATTTACAATGTGCAGGATGAATTATATTTACAAAATGTCATCTTTCACAAATAATCTTTACAATAATCAATTTTTATAGCAGTAATATTATCTTCTGACATCTATCTTTGCACAATAATGATTACACATTCACCTACAATTTAATAAACATTGATCAGCTTAAAGGCTCTAATATTTAGCACACAAGCAGCTGCCAACACATTTCACATTTCACCTTAAAAACAGACATTAGTTTTGGAAGAGAGACAAAAGAAGCTTCAAAGTGTGTTTCTATTAATGACATAAAATATTAATTTATTAATATAAATTTCACACACACACACACACACACACACACACACACACACACACACACACACACACACACACAACACACACACACACACACACACACTCACACACACACATACATATATACTTTTTGAGAGTCCCCTCTTCAAGTCTCGTTCGTGCCCTCGCAGCCCAACAGCTGAAAAGAGGACAAAAAATGTGGATTTAGTCGTGTATAATTGCCTGTAAAAATGTCTACATGTGTCAATGTAACTTGCAACATTTTAACCAGTCAGAGCACGCAGGGAAAAGTGCACAAACATGTTAAAATTTCAGCCTGTCCACCGTCTCCTAAAAAGCATGTTGTGGCATTGTTGGGGACCTTTAAAATGTGTGTGTAAACAAGAGGCAAAAAAGAAAAAAAGAAAAAAAAAGAAATGCAAGGATATTTTTTCACAATCTTGTGCCACAATTTTACTATAAACTAAATATCCTTTAAAAAAAATACATTTCAAGTTTTTGTTTTGTATATCCAGTATCGATATTCTTAACTTCACCCACTCACACACACACACAAACACACACCACCTCCCTTAAATCAAACAAAGCTTTTCTCGAATTTAAGTTTCTGCCCCCCTCCTCTTCACACACACACACACACACACACACACACACACACACACACACACACACACACACACACACACACACACACACACACCTCAGTAGCCCCATCGTCCCTTATACACACGCTAATCCAACCTTTGACACTTAACTTGACAAATCTGTTGTTTGGCCCTCAGCGTGTTACCGAAATCTTCTCTAAATTGGCGCGACAGTGTCCACACACTCACCTTAATTAAACCCATGTTAATCTCGTATTTCCTCATATAGTTAATCATGAAACAAAAGTTTTTAGGATAACTGTAAAATTGCCAGAATTGAAAAGGAGTGGAAAGAGTCACATCGGTGCAGCGCTCAGGACGAAGGTTTGCCCTTCCTAATGATTTCTCACACTGACAAAATAATTATAAAAAATATCTCGACTGTCATTACTGAACTCATTTGAACCATTTTGTTTCAATAAATGAATTTAATATAATATAACGTTTTGTTGACAATTATGTAACGTGTACACAGACTTTACAAGAGTTTAGAGGACTTTCTTTTTCATCTAGTTCTCTGCCTTTCGTGTGTGTGTCGCTGTCCACCTCCGAGGTGCTGAAACGCACATTTCAGCACCTCATCAGTGGACAGCGACAGAGAGAAAGACCCTCTGTAACACTCTTAAACCAATGTCAAATGTAAATGGTCGACTTCTGCCCTGCACAGGTATCGGACATACCAACGAGCAGACCACACCTGCCCCCAGTTTTTACTCGCAGCTGTCGACCCCACAGTAACAACTCCTGGTTCAGCTTTTGGACCCTACAACTGATCATATTCAGTGACACAACATGTTTGTATGAGCCTAAATAATTTAATCTCGATAAAAGCATCCGAGCAACTTCAACACAACACACAGCTTAATTCTCCTTTTACAAACTCAACAAACTGCCGTGATAGTCGCCAATATTCACAATAAAACTCTGAGTTACAGTACAGTCACACATTTATTCTGTCTAAGATCTAAAAAATAACAGATATTTTCACAAATATATGACCAAAACCTTCAAAGTATCTGACAACCGACACAGGTGAGGAGCCTCCTCTCATCACCTACCAGATTTATATCTTATGTTTTGTGTATTGCTTTACATACCTATATGGTCCCGTTTCATCCATCGACAGCAACCTCTCCAGCTGCATGCGAGGATACAGAGAACAAAATAGAGTCTAATTTAATCTCAGCATGATAGTTATATACACTATAGTCTTGATTTAAACCTCTAATGTTGTCATTTCACTGTCTCTAACTTTTTTTAAAAGATGACTGTCATATAAGACTTAAACATTACATAAAATATAAGCGGTCTGAGTAAGTTTTGACAGCTACAGTTCTTGCAAAATATCTGGGTATTAATTTGAATAATATCTGCCCCTTTTAACATATAAATATTAGGAAGATCTACATTTTTACCTGTATACAGCACTAAAATGTATTTTAATAAACTTGGAGTGCAAAAATGACCTTCAGTAATTTGGTTCAAAATATTAAAAAAAGATCTATTAGATTTAGTCTTTATTGGATTAATTTACGCATCAGATGACTTTTTACATCAAACTATATTTTACAATTATTCTAATGTTAGTTTTAGTGTTAAAAGCAGGCAGAATTTCTGCACCGTGACACTATAGATACACTATAGCGTGCACAATATTCATATAACATTATATCAAACTTATCACTCATGATCACCTTTGTATCTCTCTCTGTATGTGTGTGTGTGTGTGTGTGTGTGTGTGTGTGTGTGTGTGTGTGTGTGTGTGTGTGTGTGTGTGTGTGTGTGTGTGTGTGTTACATCCAGCTGAGTAGACAGTGATGAGCGTATACTGCTGCCTCACATCAGTTGAAGTCACATTGTTCTGTTTATCCTGCAATAAAAATGCACACATATACATATAAGTAGATCACATTATAAACCCTGCAAACCTACTGTGTCACTACACTGTGGACTTTTTCAAACACACACAGACATAGTGAACGCATGCAGAGACAGAAAACACACACTCCGTCTCATGCTGACACACACGCACACACACGCACACGCACACACACACGCACACACACACACACACACAAAACAAGCAAAAAGTGACACAAAACAAGAACAAACATTTGCCTGTACAGTCTGATCAAAGTCTCACCAACACTTAGACATATGTTTAAATCATACACACATGCACACACACCTCGGAATCACACACATATCCGCTCGCAACACTCAAGCCTCCAACTACTCTTAACAACTCAAATCACAGACTGAGAAAACCTCAATTAAAAAAGCATCCAGAATATATAAACTACAATAAAAACATGAAAAAAAATCATGAATCAAAAATGAATTAAACATTTAAGTATTTTAAACACACATTTAAACAAACAGCAATGTAAAATTTGGGGTCATTTTGTCTAAATCTATGTCAGAGTGTTTTCAGCATGAGTCAGTTTCTCTTTGATATTAAATATGACATAATAAGAAGAACATATGTTTCACATTTAGGCATCAAATTTGTCTTAGTTTTGTCTGTTAGAATTAAAATATAAAATATAATATAAAAATGGACTTATTTTAATATATATAAGGTCCTAAGATATAATTACATGTTTAGATATTTGTTTCTCCCTATTTTATCTATTGAGGATGCACGCACTCTCTCTCTCTCACACACACACACACACACACACACATGCACACACTCACACACTCTCTCTCACTCACACACATGCACACACTCACACACTCTCTCTCACTCACACACACACACACACACGCACACACACTTCCAAACATTACTTTGGTGCGTGTGTGAGAGCATGGTAGACGTGTGTGTATTTTCCTATAGTTTTACATTTAAATATAAACCAGTTTAAGACACAATTTGACACTTAACTCAAATGCAGCTCACAGGAAATGTGTGTGAACGCACGTGTGTGTGTGACACTTATGTTGGTAAATTACCATCCAGACCATTGATGAGATAACACTCCACACACACATAAGATCAGCCTTACACCGGATTTTTCATTTGGAATATACTGTATGTACGTACATGCAAAGTTGGACCCGCTCAACACACACACACACACGCTCACACACACACTCTTGCAACAACAGTACAGTCGATAAATGCCAAATCAAAACCACCACAAGCTACTGTAACAGTAAAAAATAAAGTTTTGAGAAGTTTCAAATAGTTTAAACTAAAGAAATCTGATATAAAACTTGTTCATGTGCAGTTTTACATTCGTGTTAAATACTGTATCAAATTCACACTTTATATAACATCGTCCATGTAATCTACATTTTCATATTTAATCAAGGAGCCTATAGCATAATTTTTCTACATCAACTTCTCTCACCAAAGTCATATTTTTTTAAAGTCAGCAATGGGAATCTATTAACACACTGACAAAGACGTAAACTCACAAACACACAGACACACAGACACACATCCAAACATTATGAGAGGGTCTTTGGTGTGTGTGTGAGAGCCTGGCAGACCTTTGTGTATTTTCCTTTAGTTTTACATTAAACTGTTTAAGACACATTTTGACACTTAACTCAAATGCAGCTCACAGGAAACTAAGTGAGCACGTGCGTGTGTGTGTGTGTGTGTGTGTGACACTTATGTTGGTAAATAAACATCCAGACCGTTGATGAGATAACACTCCACACACACATATAAGATCAGCCTTACACACTCTACACCTGATTTTTCATTTAGAATATACTGTATGTACGTACATGCAAAGTTGGACCCACTCAACACACACACCCACGCGCCCCCCCCCACACGCACACACACACTCACACACACTCTGGCAACATACCTTATAGCCAATAAATTACCAATCAAAAGTCTTGAGAAGTCTCAAATAGTTCACAACATTCGTGTTAAATACTTTATCAAATTTACACTTTATATAACATCATCCATTTAATCTACAGCCTATAACATCATTTTTTCTGCATCAACTTCTCTCACTGAAGTCAGTTTTTAAAAAGTCAACTATTAAAACACTGACAAAGATGTAAACTCACAAACACACACACACACACACACACACACACACACACACACACACACTGCAGGACCACTGCACTGCATGGGATGGACCAGGTGTCTGAAGAGTTTCCATAGTATCCAGATTTGTGTCAGGTTCATATATCACCTTTATACATTTGCCTTTGAAATGCCTCGTTAGTATCCCCTGTCACACATATGACAGAGCTTTGGACATGGTTTTACTCAGCAAGATTTAAAGATGTCACTCTGCAAAACCTGCTATCAAACCTAAATGAATTTCATCAGTCTTGCTTTCAAATGAGAGTTTTAGTGATATATAATATAACTGAAGCTGTTCAGTGACTGATGGAAACATCGAGGGGTGACGCACAATATTTGAACTTCTTAGCCATTAAAACAATCACATGTAAATGTAGTAAATATATGAAATCACAGCTTCAGTTCCAGAAATACTTACATTGGTATTAGTCTTCAAAATCTTATATCAGCATTTTTCAGGACATTGTTTATAATTTTAGGAGAAAACAAGTAATAGTAAGGAAAAGGATTTTTTCCATCTGATGTTTTTACTGTTAAGGGGCAGCATTTCTATTTTTGGGGTACGTTTTAGTTTTTCTAAACCTCAAGAGCAGAGTCTCCAAGGTGTCCTAAGCCCTGAGCAGAGATACGAGAACTCTTTATTCAAATTGAGACAAAGAGACCTCAGATTAAACATTTGTGAAAGAAAAAAAAAAACTCTTTCCCATTTCAGAGAGACCCCCCAAATCCTCTTAAGGTCCCCAAATTACTTCCTGCACACTGGTTTCAGAAGCATGAGGCCACTGTACAAACCCGTTATATCATGGACTGACTAAATCCCTGGACTCAACGAAATTCTAGTGGCAACGTTTTCAAATGCTGCTCCAGAGTCATCAGCTGGCATCACATCGTGTGCGCTGTTAACACTCCTCCTCCTCCACCAAGACCCTTACAGTACGACTGAAAGGAGAATTAATCAACCTGTGCTGTTTAGTCACCTAACTATTTGTGACTGCTGTGATTCTTAAAATTCACTTATTTGTATTGCTTCCCAAAAAAAATGGTTGAAACGTCAAATATAATCACACCAGTCTGGGAGGTTGTTTGAAACTGTTACAAGCAAGTTTTATGGTGCAAAAACACGGGCTGGTTGGTTGATGACTGGAGATGAAATGATTCGTTTGCCACTGTACTTGCTGGAACTTCACTATCCTTCTGTTTTCCTTTCTCCTGTCCTTTCTGTCTACCTCTTCCTTTCTTTCCTCTTTTTCCACCTTGCAGATCCACAGTTTTTATATAGACAATCTAAAGATTGACGAAATACAATATAGGAGCCTGAATTTGACATTTTTAACAGAAAAACCACAGTAGGAGCTATTTGAGGATATTTTCAAATTTAAATGTATTCTTTATTTTTTTCCCTTTATCAGTTTCTAGTCATAACAAACACTACATTCTTGAATTAAGAGCTTTAATTCACTGATTTCTGAGTGAAAGTGTGCAATACTTTTAGTTTTCCTTTAAATGAATAGAAGATTATTTGAACTAGACAGGCTACAGGACACATTCATACTTGAGAAATCAAAAGTCACACCCATTTACCTTCCTTAACTGGCAATAGAAGATTCCCCCTGGCACTGAAGACAAGGGGGACGGGCGTGTCCTATTCAAACCGGCTTGACTTTCAGGGTTTCAGGTGGTGCAACTGGATAAAAAAAGGTTTCAGTTGATCCAAGTTGTGCCACTGCTCATCAGGATGCCTCCTCCCTCCCTGCCAGGAGCCAACAGTCATTGTTTTTTTTGCGTTTTCTGCTCTGCCGCCTGTGACAATATCCATTTTCTGTCTTCTCACAATCATCATCTTGCTCCTGAGATTAAAAAAAGAAACATATATACATGATTCATACAAATACTCCTTTGTGGTATGCACACACTAACATATAACTGGGTGTAACAGATGACCTGCTTAACACTAAGATACCATAAAAAACATTAATAAGTGCAAAAAGCTTACAAATGCTCCTTTTAAAAGAAACATGAGCTGTCAAACAGTGATTATATTTCCCCCCCTGAAGTGACTAATTAACACATGCATGAAGTTGGAATTGTAATTAATAAACCTCCATTCTGTATGGGAGCAGGTAACGAGGGTAGGACACCAACGGCGGGTGTCCCGTTTTTATCAACCCCTCCTGCTCACAGGACAGACTGCTCACAGTTCCTCTTATTGGCAACACTGATCCTGCATCTGCCGCCACTTTATGCTGAGATACACACAATCACACAAACACACAATCACACACTCACACACACAAGTCAATTAATGAGAATATAGCATAAAGAAACTATACAGTTTATTTCACAAGAATGAACAAGTGAGGTTGTTCTACTTATACTGTCTTCTCAACAACACACAACACAACACATGAAATGAGACTCACACACATAAAATGAGACTCAAGCCTACACACAACAATTATGAGTTAAATGAAATGGCACTTATATACAAACTGCAGTCAATGACCACAATAACTGACATTTTAAGTCTCAATTTGTGACATTTTTTCATAAAACTCTGATTTCATGTAACTTATATTAGTGACATATCTTTTTTCTTTTTAAGGGATTTAACATAAACCAGGAATTTTGATCATAAAGATTTCTATCAGCCTCCAAATTAGATTGTATGTGTGTGTGAGTGAGTTAGTGAGTGTGTGTGTGTATGTCTGTATTTTGTGTCTGTGGGGTGGATGTGACTTTTTTATGTTTTTTATTTGTATACACTCTTTTCTTGTTGTTTTTTTCTTTTCTGTCTTTGTTCTTTTTTATATTTGATTGAATAGAACATCTGTAATTGATGTAATATATTGTTTTGTACCTGTTACCTGTCGCTGTATGTATTTTAATGTAAAGCACATTTAATGTTCTCTGTAATGAAATGTGATATATGATATATTAAATGACTTTACTTTGCCAAGAAATAAAAAGAAAACATAGATTCAACTTTATAAATAACAGATTGCATAATCTATGTTTAGCCTATAATTCCCTTCTTTTAAAGCTCAAATTGTCTAAAATACTATCATTTTTAAAATCTAAATGTTTAATATAAACCTCTGTGGCACAATTAGCCTGAACAGTGAGATGCAGGAGTGTTTCTCTGCCTCTCTGAGTCTTCAGCTGTACAGTCAGCCATTTTCTGTCAGACATGAGGAAGCTTCACTGAGGCTGCACTGCTTATGAAATGAAGGCCTGTAACCGCTAAGATATGTGATAAGCTGATGTCGTAAATAACAGTAATAATGACGCTAAAGGAGTGTCATATATCTAAAGGATTCAGTTATTCCTCAGCTGAAGTCTTCACATGCTGGACTGTCAACACAATGAGTGCTTACAACAAAATGGCTGACTTGCATCTTTAAGCATCAGCATAGATAGTGTTTTTATTTATTTATTTTAAAAGATCTGGGGGGTAAAATTAAAACATAGTCAACCTATTTTCATTTGTGTTTGTATCTTTTTAGCATTCAGCTGTGTTTGAGATGACTGCACTAACATAAGCTGCAGTTTTAAAGTTGTTTTTTTTAGCATTGTTGTGATGTTTTAGGCACAGTTTTAAATGATTTAAATTAAATCAAGGAGGTCATTAAACACCTGAAACTGCTTATTTTTCTTAATGCTTCTGAAATAAAAGTTTAAAGAGGTTTTTATTTGATGAGTTCAACTTTTCCTCACTTCGGTGTCACACACACACACACACACACACACACACACACACACACTCAAACACATTTTATGAATCTACAGTTAAACTATGATTTTATTGGAGAGATTCAATTTAAAGACATTTGAGCAAACTGATCCTTTTTTAACACTCGCTAAAATCCCTCAATTCATCGAGTTTAAAATGTTTAATGTGCAATGCTTCTGTTCAGCAGGTATGGACTCAGCTTGGGTCATTTCTCTTAGATATAATGAAGCTTTGGGCATTATTTTAACTTAACCTGCTGTCTAATAATGTCATCTGTGTTGTTTTCAATAGTGACTCACGATGGTATAGCAGAAGAAAAGAGTCTCTGAATATTTCAATTTCTTTGGCATCAAAACACATTTAAAAGGTATTGTATCTAAAAGCAGCTTCAATCCACAAATACTAACATTATCTTTGAATAAAATAGGATGTAGGAGTTGAAGGAGGTCCTACTTAAAGGAGTAACCTGTTCTTCATGCTGAGTTGAAATATATTATTTAAATTTGTAAGGTTTTAGAAAATCTAGCTACGGACATTATTTAAAGTAACAAGCTTTAAAAGTGTTGTTCTGCAAAACCTGTTGTCTAATAATGTCATCTGTGTTGGTTTCAATTGAGTGTTGTGACTCACGATGGTATAGCAGAGGAAAAGAGACTCCCAATATTTCCATTTCTTTAGCATCAAAACACATGTAACAGTATTCTATCTAAAAGCAGCTTCAATCGACAAATGATATCATGATCTTTGAATAAAATAGGAGTTGAAAGACGTCCTATTGAAAGGAGTAACTTGTTCCTCTACTCATACATGATCAAACATGTTTCATGAAGGCACTTAATATTTATCTTGAGTTGAGATTTTCAATTTAAAAGCTGTAAAATGTTAGAAAATCTAGCTTTGGACATTATTTTACTCAACAAGCTTTAAAGGTGTTGTTCTATAAAACCTGCCGTCTAATAATGCCATCTGTGTAGATTTAAATTGAGTCTTGTGACTCACGATGGTATAGCAGAGGAGAAGAGAGTCTGAATATTTCAATTTCTTTGGCATCAAACCGATAGCAGTTAAAGGTTTTTAATCTAAGGAATAAGCAGCTTCAATCCACAGATGTTGACATTGGTTTCAATCTTAAAACAAACAGAAAACATGGAGCAGGACACAGGAGCCGAGAGAGGTCATGAAGGAAGAGGTAAACATTTCTTTCTTTCTTTCTTTCTTTTTTTAACACACAATCAAACATGTTTCATGAGAGTTATGTTAAAATATGAGAGACTCAATTTAAAGTTGTAATATTTGAGTAAGAGTTGCTAAAGTCTCTCGAGTCAACAGGTTCCAAATGTTTAATGTGCATTGCTTTTGTGTTGCACAGCAGATACTCAGCTTGTGTCATTTCTCTGAGATATAAGAAGGTTTGGACATTATTTTACTTATCAAGCCTTAAAGTTTCTTTAGTGTTGCTCTGTAACATCTGCCATCTATAAATTGCACCTATGTAGGTTCCAAATGAATGTTTCTGTGACTTATGTTGTTAAAGCTGAGGAGAAGAGACTCTGAATATTTCTTTTTTTGGTGTTTAAACACATATAAAGGTATTTTATTTAATATACAAACAGCTCCAGTCCACAAATATGAACATTATCTAAATAAACTAATACTATCTAAATAAAACAGGAAATAGGAGTTGAAAGAGGAAACCTGTTTCTCTATTCATACATGATCAAACATGTTTCATGAAGGCATTAATATTTATCCTGAGTTGAGATATTTAATATAACAAAAAAGTCTTACAAAAACAGAATAATAGTTGCTGAAATCCTTTTTTATATCATCAAATTTGAAATGTTTAGTGAGCAATGCTTCTGTTCAGCAGGTACCGGCTCAGCTTGTGTCATTTCTCTGAGATATAAAAAGGTTTGGACATTATTTTACTTCACAAGCTTTAAAGGTGTTGCTGTGTAAAATCTGACATACAATTGAATCAATGTAGGTTTCAATTAAATGTTTTTGTGACTTATGTTGGTATAGCAGAGGAGAAGAGACTCCGAATGTTTCAATTTCTTTGGAATCAAAACATGTTAGATATTAAATATTAGATATTTTAAGATAAAATATATTATTTAATGTATAAGCAGCTTCAATCCACAAATATTAACATTATATTTAAATGAAATAGGAAATAGGAGTTGAAAGAGGTCCAAGTGAAGGAGTAACCTGTTCCTCTATTCATACATGATCAAATATGTTTCATGAAGTCATTAATATTGATCTCGATTTAAAGATGTAACATTATTTGCATGTTAACAGCTGCTGAAATCCTTCATCATATCATTAGGTTTGGAATTTTTAGTGTGTAAAGCTTTTTGTTCAGCAGGCATAGACTCAGCTTGTGTTGTTTTTCTTTTTTTCTTGCCTCAGATATAATAAAGGTTCGGACATGAATTTACATTACAAATAAACAAATATTAATGTTTGTACAAACCTATAAAAAAAACAACATGTTATAAGATACACAAGTATATAGTCAGCCTTACTGGAAGAGGTCAGCTGTTCCTTTTGAGTTGAGAGATTAAAATTTAGTAGCAAAATATTGTCATCCCACCTTTGAATCTAAGTGAGACAGGGGAGAGTTTATATTGTTTAAATCTCACTAAATATCACATGAGACTGTTTTGATTGTAAACTTTCAACTTCCCACAAATAAAAGAGTGAATCGACGTACGGAGGAGAGTCCAAAAATAACCCTGCTGATGTGACAGACAGTCAGACTCGAATGTTGTCCACAGGTGGACCGTACATATCTGTAAAAGCAGAAAAAAGCATCCCACCACACCCAGACACACATAAACACACACACATTTAAAGAAGTGTATAAGAGAATAAGTGCATGAGCCCTCCCTCAGTTCTGTATAGATTAGTGTTACATCCCCCCCCTTACACATGTCTGATTCTTTTTGACATGCTTTTATCTGTTATTTGAGGTGCAATTTAAGCAAAATTGGTGCTCTACATCATCAAGATTACTGTCAGCTGCTAGTTTGGGTTGTTGGAGTCCGAGCAGCGCTGCCTTGATCATGATCCTGTTCCTGCAGAAAGATCACAAAGGAGCAACGTGTCGGGAAAGGAAAGTGAAGTTAATACATGATTTTACATTAAAAAGAGGTCCAGGTTAAATTAAGACTTTAAATTTCATAAAATACTGTGAATTACACTGCCTATACTTTGCTGTTTCAGTGAATTTAACACAGTGTTTGTTAAATGTATTGCTGATAAATCCCACACACCCACACACACACATACACACACTGATCTGTAATAGTCAGAAATCTTAAACTTTACATTGTTAGTTTACAGTTTGAGTGGATAAATTACAATCCACAGTCCTGTAATGTTAAAACAAAAAAGTCTCTAAAACCCTGCAGACTTTCTTTTTGGTCATTAGCTGTAAAATACAAACTGACAAACCTCCAATAATCTACTAACAGTAAAAAATATCATTTAATCATCACAATCTGATGAAAACTGGTCCAAAATGTTTGTATATTTAACTCCTTAGTCACTATGGATGATAGAGACATGATGCTTCTCAACATGAATGGACACTTTGCTTCTTTACTCTGACAACTTGTGTGTGTGTGTGTGTAGGTTTTATTTTATATATATATTGTGTTGAGGGATATGTGTCTCATGCTGTTTGTGTTTTTGTATTTACATATTCAATGTAAATACCCTTTCTCTCACTGTTGTAATTTTCATGTTTTAACCTCTGTTGCTCGATTACAGGCCCCTCTTTGGGTTCAGAAACTTTGTCGACCTTTTAGCTTATGTAACAGTTTCAAAACAGGTTATGTAAACCAAAAGAGTGCACGAGTCTCGAACTGAAAACAGGGTTTTTTTTCTTCTTTTCCTGGAAAAAAAACAAGAGTTTCCTCAGAAAGTGACACTGTGTTTGTAGCAAAACAACTTGACACAACATATGCTGCTCTTAATATATTAGATCGATGTTAATGTTTCCTCTTTTCCTTCCTCACTCCAAGTACAGATGATTAAAGGAGAAAAGAAGGAAACATGAATGAGAAGGAGTGAGGAAAAAGACCAAAAGTATTTGTATTTCATCAGTTTTCCTCCCGATGCTTAATTAAACATTATTCAACCTCATGAGTCTTCTTCTTACATTTTACCATAAAAACAAGACACTCATTTTGATAAAATAATCAGTGGAAAACTATTTAGATGCCTCTTGGAGTCTTCTAAATACAATTTGCTGACTATAAAATATGTGCTTCCTTTAAATGAAGTTTTTGTAACTTTTTGTTTATTTCTGATATATTTTAACTTTCCAGAGCTGAAAAACATATGTGACTTACTTTTCTGTTTGACAGGATATTAGATGAGAGGTTTTTATAACCCTGAAGACTTTCTCTCTGTGCTTTAGTCAATTAGCTATACAATTATATGCAGATGCGGCTAAGATGTATATATAAGGCTGATTTGTTGATATTTGTTTTATACATGTGTAACCGGAAGTAGTGACTGAGTAGGTTTCTGCCTTGTTCTTTAAAATAGAATATAATCATATGTCGCTCTCAAAAATTCACATGACAACTTGACACCTCTCTAATTGCCAGGAAAGGTTGAAACACCCGGATATGAACAGTTGAGCAAATTGTATTTTCGTACCTGACTGCTTCTGCAGTGAGTAAAAATGTGCATATGACCTTAAAATGTATCTTAACGAAGTAGAAAAACTTTCATTTTTGTCTCAATTAGCTAAAAAACACAAATAAACAATTTAACCTGCTGTGTCCTTGAACAAACTGCATTTAAAAAAGTGGTGAAATGTGTTTAAGAACAGAGTGTGCAACATCTGTAATGAGTGTAATGAGAGTAAATCCCTTTGAATTCATGCTTAATCTCTCACAGTTGCTGTATTACTCACTTAAACTGAAAAACACAAACCACTGAAACAATTCTAAACACTCAAAATGACTGAATAATTATTGAACTTCATGTTTAAGAAGAAAATAACTTTACACTTTTACTTTAGGGCTTTTTTACTGAAGTATTTCAGGCAGCTAAAGCACATCAATGGGCACTAAAAAAATCACCTTTTTCTTTCTCAAACAAGTGATGCAAGAGAAGAAGAAGAAATCATGACGACAGGTGAAATAGAAACTTCCAGGAGGAAAAAGAGACGTTCTTCTGTCAGACTCCTTTGTTTTCTAATGTGGGGATATTCACTGCTGTGGCTGTTACAAAAAGCAACAGCAGCAGCAGATATTACTGACCTGCGTATTCATGTTTAGTCTTGGCTGGAAGTTCAACATCTGGCAAGTCAGCCTCTCCAGCTGTAAACACCTGTTGTGAGACAATAACATGATTTTAATAGGTTTTAACATTAAATTATAAGTAAACACACACTGAATGGCACACGAAGCTGTTGGCTTTAAAATGTTTTTAATATGTATAGTTTTGTTTCCTGACTGTTAGATGCTTATTTTTTGCTACTTTTTCTAACACTCTTTCTGCTTACATGCATATTTCTATTTTAGTTTGAACTTTTTTGAGACACTTTGTAGTGAAATTGCCATAAATAATCTATTTATTATTAGAATAAGTGCTCCTGTAAGAGTTGAAGTGTTATAATGGTTTGCCCAAGAGCACTGTGACCAAGCTGCACATGATTTTCTGGCTGGGACAAAATATGAAACCTTGATTTTCAACTTTGGGTTTCAATGGAGGCTCAGACTTGAAAAAAAACATGAATTGTTTTAAGCTGACCACTTTAAAGGCCATAGTAGCAATACTGATGTTGTTACTTGGTGTCAAATCCAGAAGAAAAAAGGCTTCATACTCTAAATTTTGTCTCGAATTGGAGAGTTTAGGTGTTACATTTTGCCTGCAGGGATGTAAAGTACCACTCTGACCTGGTGCCTTATCCTAATTGCATATAACCCTTTTCTGAAAAGAGGGTCAGAAATATATCATTCACTTAACTTTATTGTTCATATGTCACAGAACGTTTTCAGCCATCCAGCCTCCATTCAGCATCAGATGACAATTAAATCAAGTGAATGTTTTATTTCTGTGTGTGACCCTTTTTTCACTAAATGATGGCAAATTTTACTTGACTCAAGTTAGAATGTGCTGGTTATATATTAAAGCTTTACAGTTGCACACAACTATTTATACTAATATTAACTGTGCTTTTTAAGTGTGTTCACATTGAAAATGAATAAAGTTAAGATGTTAAACCTACTGATATGTTTTACTGTTGAGCTCTTTAATGTCTAAAACAGTTTTGTATGGGCATTAAAACTTTATGCTTATTTATATTAAAACCAGTCTACAAGTAAATGTTATGTGATGTTTTTATACAGTCAGTACAGTTTAAGTCTTTTCAAGCCGAAATGGCCATTAACAGCCAGTGAGGCCAATAGAGCTCCTCTGTCATAACCTACAAAGCTTGTCCCCTTAAATAAATAAAAAATGTTGATGTGAAACAGCTGATGAATGTAATTATTTTGTAGTTTTAGGGATACAGAGTAAATATTTTGAGGATTTAATAATAAAATAAGAGCCGATACACAGCGTCCTGTTGTCATCATCAGCTTATTTTTGACATTTGTTTTACATTTTGAGTTTCAATTGCTTCATTTGGTTTTAAATTACTGTTTAAAAAGGGATCATAGAAAGAAACTGATATCATGATTTTCAGTTTCTTTATGAAATTTTACCACCACATACACACACACACACACACACACACACACACACACACACACACACACACACACACACACACACACGGATCATTAGACCTGCGTCAGATCTATGTGTTAGACTTTAATCATGTCTCTCTTTTTTTTACATTGTACAGATGTTATTCACCTGTTTCACAAAGTGTTTATGCATCTGCACAATGCTGTAACTCTGTGTTGAAATAGTTTAGAAAAGGATCTTTATATGAATGTTTTTTTAATTAAGAGGAGAGTCAAAGTCCTTTAATAGAAATTTCAATCTTGTTAAAAAAATGAAACAGCAAAAAAACAAAAAACGGAAGGCTTATTCTGATCCAGGGCATGAAAGTTTGTGTTCGAGCAAGTTTATTAACAACTGCACGTGTGTCTGTGTGTGTCTGTGTGTGTCTGTGTGTGTGTGTGTGTGTGTGTGTGTGTGTGTGTGTGTGTGTGTGTGTGTGTGTGTGTGTGTCTGTGTGTGTGTGTGTGTGTTTGTATGTGTGCCAGACAATGAGGAGAGAGCTTAAGGAGAGGGGAAAAGTGTGAGAGTGAGTCAGTAAGTGTCGGCACAAGTGCGTCAGCATACGAGTGAGAAATTACTTGTGAATTTTTGCATTCTTGAGATATGTGAATGTGTGTGAGGGCATGTATATATTCCTCTGTGTGTGTGTGTGTGTGTGTCCGTGTGTGTGTTCACCTAAGATCTTCACTCACTTAGTTTTAAGGCACACCGAATAGTTCAGTGTGCCTTAAATCTAAGCTATAAAGTTTAAATAGTAGTTTTGCTTTGTAGTTTCAAATGACTGAATTAATAATAAACTGAACCTTATTAATTAAAAGTTGTTTTGGTCCCAACGACGGTTCAGAAGTCCTTCAATTTGAGACGCAAACAGAAGAAACTATTATTAGTCCCAAAGTGCATGTGCATTTATGGGAATCTGTCTGTTGGTGTTTTGACCAAGAACGTCACACAAATATCTCTGCAAATACATTTAAACATCTGACGTGTGTACATGCGCACAGTTACAGGAAAAAAAATAGGAAAGGAATACAGTGAATACTGTCTATTTATGTGTGTGTGTGTGTGTGTGTGTGTGTGTGTGTGTGTGTGTGTGTGTGTGTGTGTGTGTGTGTGTGTGTGTATGTGTGTGCATGTGTGCGCATGTGTGTGAATTGAATTGACTGTATGCTGTGATGCATCATTCACCTACGTCTATGGAGCCAGAGGCAGCCCTCACAGCACTGATGACTTTAGGATATGCACTGCTGTGTGTATGTATGTGTGTGTGTGTGTGTGTATGTGTGGGTGTGTGTGTGTGTTTGTGTGTGTGTGTGTGTGTGTGTGTGTATGTGTGGGTGTGTGTGTGTGTGTGTGTGTGTGTGTGTGTGTGTGTGTGTGTGTGTGTGTGTGTGTGTGTGTGTGTGTGTGTGTGTGTGTGTGTGTGTGTGGAGGAGGGGCAGAAACCTAAATTCGAGAAAACATCAGGAGCCACAGAGTGACCCCTTACCAAAACTTTACCCCCTTCCTGTTTTCCTGAATCATTTTCCATCACCACCTGTGGGACGTGCCAGCTTTTTTCTTTTGACTCATACACCAAAACAGTGTGTCTGTGTGTGTGCGTGCATGTGTGTGTCGGTTAGGGGAGGTAAGGGAGGTGAGAGTCAAAGATACTGTATGTTTTGTACATGTTCAAATTGTGGAGAGACATAACCAGGAGGGAGGAGTTCGATACAGGACAGATATACATTTGGATTGTGCCTTAAAATTCAGATTTGCAGATATTTTGTGTGACATTCGACCACAAGAATGGGCAATATCTCAACTTAGAAAAAAAAGTAAAAAAAAAAAAAAATTGTAATTCACTCAGCCAAAAGACACGGGGGGTGCTGGGATGTGTGTAACCAAAGTCAAAGTCCAAAAGAGCAAAAATGGATTTGCACATCCAAATAAATTAGTTTCTTTTTATTTAGAAGAAACTAGTTGTCCGATACAAGCACAGAAGGAAAAATGCACAGACATTTTGCCTTCTTCAGTGTGAAACAGTCCTCCATTTTCCTGGTTTGGTATCTTTTCTGGTATCTCAGGACGCCTCTGATTACAGGCAGTCAGTTGGTACACCTGTTGGTAATAAGTTGATTGACGCTCATTGTTGGTGAAAAGTTTAGATGACCAAACTAAGAAACTGGAGGATTGTTTCACGTCGAAGAAGATATCACACATTTTAAACAACGTAAAAAGAAACTACCTTTAGATATTTCAACTGAGAAATGAAGCTACTTACAAGACACACAAGTGCATCATTTACCTACTACTGTAACTTGTTTGCCCACTAATGATGCCGTGTCTGTGAGTATCATGAATACAGTTCAGAGTTCAAGTCCTTCAAATTAAACGACCAAATACGTTTGACTTCATGCATCCAAGAACAACACGTAGACTAAGATTAAGATTCAGACTTTATTGCCATTTCTTAGCACTTCACATACACTGAAAGTGACTTGAAAAATTCAGGCTCGGACCTCGAAATTAGGCACAAAAACCACTTGGTTAGGTTTAGGGAGAGAGAAACATGTGGTCTGGGTTAAAGTTACTATGTCCTTAAAGTCAATCTGCACACCCAAATATTTGGGTTTGCAGATTAAAGTTCTTAAAGTTACTAAATACTTAAAGTTTGATAGTGTTCATCACGATGGTTACAATACTAAACACAGGGTTAAGTTTAGGGTAAAGGAACAGCCATCTGTCTGAAAATTGTCGACATATGCAGTAAAAACTTCATTTGAACGTCACTGATCCGGGTCATAAATACTACGGCTGATAGATGGCAGCTGTTACTCAATTGTAACTACAGGTTGTTTTTTTTTTTGCAGGACAATCTCAGAATAAAACAGGTGGCATCTGCCAAAAATGTTGAACCTTGCTCAACGTTTAAAAGCAAACAAACAATGTGACATCATCTGGCAAGTGGCTGCATTGGCCAATCAAACAGTTGCAGGTGCACCTTCCTGGTAGATTACTTTGTTAATGTGAATCAGCAATTTACCAGACGATCATTGCAATGAAAGATAAAATTAAAGTTACCCCGATACCTCTTAGGGTTATAAAATCTTGTCAAATAGTATTTAAAAGACACCGTGAAAGGTTTTGGATTTATTTGTCAAGCTGGTCTTCCTGGATTTCATCTTCTCAAGAGTATCTGAAACACACCCACAACAACACAGCCCCCTACCTTTTTACCGCAAGATTATTCGAAACATCTTACTGATTTTTAGTTTCAGTGATGTCAGCTTGTTCAGTAGTGGCCACTAACCACAGGAGTGATTCAGGATTGGTTTGGTTTAAGCACAGAAACTAGTGAAGCTGACTGCAGTCAAGCTTTAAAGAAACCTACATTGGTAGGTGGGTAGGACCCACCCTAAACCCTAACCCCCCTGAGAGCTTTTTCAGTGCAACAACAAAGTCACGAATCTCCTTTGTTTGTTCCAGACAGAGATAAGAATGCATAAGGCCGTCAGAGGGGATCTCTAATCTAATGTGAGGTAAACATAGGTCATTTTAAGCATTTCAAAACATGCAAGTTATGTGATGTATAAAATAATATTATAATAATGATGATAATAAAATGCACAGAAGTAAAACAGTAAAAGAATAAGGTCAAAGTTGTAAAAACAATAAAAAGAACAATTCAAATATTTCCAAAAGCTTTCACAAAGAAAAAAATTTGAATAGAAGCAAAATGTTTAGTGTGTCTGATATCAGTGGACAGTGAGGCCCAATCACTCTTTGTCATCAACTGTGACCTGAGAGTGACCAGCAGGGCTTCATGTGCAGATCTTAAGGGTCGAGGGGGAAAGTAACACATCAACAAATCAGAAAGGTAACTCAGAGCAAGGCTGTGTAACGCCTTAAAAATGAGTAATAAACTGGGAGCTAGTGTAGAGAGGCAAGCACAGAAGTGTAATGTGCTCATACTTTTTTTGTCCCCGTAATGAGACGAGCAGCAGCATTTTGGACCAGCTGGAGACAGTGAAGGAACCCCCAGCTGATACCTGAATAAAGCTTGTTACAGTAGTCAAGCCGAGAGTAGATAAAAACATGTTTGACTTTTTGAAGATCAGCAAAGAATTTTTTTTAAAAAGACCTAATTTTAGGAATGATCTTCAACTGGAAAAAACACGACTTGACAACATTATTGACTTGGTTCTCAAAATGAAGGTTGGCATTAAATATTACCCCAAGATTCGTCGCAGCCTGTGTGACGTTGTTAGACAGTTCGTCAAGGTCTGCAGCCAAAGAACTGATTTAATTTGGGGGACCAAACAGAATGACGTCAGACTTGTCATTAAATTTAAAGACATTTTGTGACATGTCTCGGATCTGAGGGCTTTAATGGAAAATATAACTGTGTGTCATCAGCATAAAATGATAAAAAAAAACATAATGCTTCTGTATAAGTTGGCTTATAAGGTGCAGCATGTATAAGGAAAACAAAAGGGGGCCAAGAACTGAGCCTTGAGGGACCCAACAATCCAGCTGAGGTGAACTTGTGGAGGTGGAATTACCCAGAAAATGTTCTCTTAAGGAGGTAAGATTGTATTAAATTGAGAGCCGAGCCCTTGATGCTAACCCAAGTCTCCAGGCAGTTACGGAGGATACTGTGATCAACAGGCACATATCTTAAAAGGAGTCAAATCTAGCAGTCGCCACCTGTCTGCAGCTAAAAGAAGTCATCGGTAACTTTAACAATAGCTGACTTGGTATGGTGCTGTGCTCTAAAACCTAAACAGTTAAAACACACTATTGTCATCCATAAAAGAAATCAATTAAGAAGGAATTATTTTCTGTAAGACCTTTGATAACAAAGACAGTGTGGAGATGGGTCTGTAGTTGTTTAAGGAGAGAGGGTCAAAATTAGGGGGTTGAACAATTGCATGCTTAAAACTATTAGGAAGAGAACCGGAGAACTATTAAAAATTTGTAGAATAAGCAAATTGACTGTGGAAAATGTGGGGAAATGTCTGATGAGCAGGAGGAAGAGTTAATGTGAGTAAACTGTATTTCATAACTCAGATATTGTAATAGGTTGAAATTGGGTAAAAGAGGCAGAATTGTTGAATTGTGACTATGGAGGAGGGCAGGTTGGATATGGGACCTGATATTCTCCACCTTGTTGATAAAATGATTTGTTGACAGAGTTTAGCATCTGGTTCAAGAGAAGAGGCGGAGTTATCCTGAATCTCAGAGTTGATTAATCTAAAGAGAACTTTGGGATTGTTTCTGGAAATAATTGCCTGAAAAATAAATTGCCCTTAACTGCATTCTGGTAGGTTATCATTAGGTTTTTGAGGGTGACTTGTCGGACTTCCATTGTTTGGTTCAGCTTTTCTGCAGAGTGCCCAAGTGTTCATCATTGAGCCTGATTATTGTTTTCTTATTTTAAATGGTGCAATTTGATCTAGGATGGCTAGACACTCTGATCATTAAAAGAATTTAAAAGAGCATCACGATTAAGAGGATGTCAGAACAAATGCAAGGATGAGGGATTAAAAGCAAAATCACAAAATTTTGTAGCGGAATCAGCATTAAGAACGCAAGAGATCATTGTTGGCTTGGGACTGGGGGGTATAGATCTGTAGCGGAACTATTTAAAAACCACCGCTTTATGATCAGTCACACGCATATGCAACAAACTGAGAACGGATGAGAGTACTAAATCCAAAATATGACCCGTAGAATATGAAGATGGAGAGGATAACCACCTTGTCATATCGAGGTAAGACTATGGATAAAAGCTCATAAACTAATAAATAAATAATAAAGGTAGAAGAGCAACTGCTTATGTGACTTAAGTGGGTCTTTTTTAAATTTATACTTTGATATTTTTAAATAATTAGAGCAAGCGTTAGCCGCTGGCAGCTTGGTTTTTAACATTTTGATTACTTACTTATCCTTCAATCAATTTAACCTTTACACAGGAAGACAGTAGCAAAGTAATATAGGTTACAACAGGTGTCCAAGGATCAAGAAGTGAAAATCGGTTCATTGGTGTATCTTCCTTTCACATGACTGAGCATGAAACACTTCTGGTTGAATTTTCAGTTTAAACAATGAATAACTGCATTGAAAAATATCCTAATTTACTCATAAAACTCAAAGGTTCAAGGCGGAGTATTTAAGAAACATCAGATGAGATCTACTAAATGTCCCGAAGAGAGAAACATCCAATCAGCAGGTTTCACATGCAAACACATTCAGCAGCTCGGACAAAATTTTGAATCAATTCTGCGTCTATGAATGAAGCATCTTAACTATATTACAACTCTCATTCACACCTCAATCTGGCATCGTTTCCACAGCAACAACTGGCAGGAAAAAATCAGAAGTGAAAACAGTCCTACACATTTCTTACTGATGGATACAAAACAGGATACTGATCATTTTATTATCTGTAGGAGAAGATCGTGTTTCTTGTAGTGGGTTTTTATTAAAAGTAAACATTTTTAGAAAAAGTTTAAAGCAAACCATCCACTTTGTTACTTTATGAGATTATCCTCCCAAAAGAAAAAAAAGCCCCAGACATAATCAGTCATTATTTATTAAGTGCCTCTTGTTCTGATAAGTCATCCTTTATTAATGGTTAATAAATATGTTACTACTGCTTTATAGATCATGTATAAGCCTCAATAAGATCAAATCATTAATAAAGTGTACTCTATCAAGTCTGCTGTTGAAAATGTTATTTAAAAAAGCCTTTCTCTAGAAGGAAAGTATTTAAAAAATCTATTAACAGACCACTAACTAATGAGCTTAAAGGATAAAACAAGTGTGATGCTGGAGGAGAATTAGAAACCCAAAAGTTATGATTATCAATGGCTTATAAATGTTCTATAACAATGAATAAAACCATTAATTAATGCTTAAACCATTCATAAAGAGTGATTTATTAGAAAAGTGGTACTTATGAATTAACACTAGCATTAAAAATATCCAAAAATCCAATCAGCAAGGAATAATACTTCTGTATGTTAGCCAGACCAAGATGCACAAACTGTGTAAAAGTCTGATCGTTCTTGAACTCGTGAACTTCATACATGTAGCAACAGTGTCGTACCTGCTGTCAGTAAAGAGCACATTCTTCACCATAGACCACCATAGTGCTGTCGTCACTTCAGGGCTGTGGGATCGCACACGTCCACTTCTATGTAAAAAAATATATAAAGACATTATAGAAATTGTGTTATTTTTGTGGCATTTTAAATATCTCATGTCTAATTCATGGAAAACATTAACAGCTTTTATCACCTCTCTAAAGGAACGCTGAAGTGCATAGAGCTATGGCATGCTAACTTAGATCATGAGCGTAATATCTTCATTTTGGTTTACAAGTTATCATTTAATACTGTATATACTAAATTCATTCTTAATGGAATTGGAGTTTGTGATTCATTTGACATTTCTGCTCATTTCTTCCAGAAGTCTGACAAGATGGTGGAACAAGAAGTGTTTAATCGGGCAGAAGTGCAGCTTATCTTGGGTGGCGTATATGCAGATGAGTGAAACCCCCCCCCCCAAAATATGATCTGTACAAACATTGTAAACGTCATGCAGCACATGAAATATATTCAGTTCAAGTTGTGGGTACTATGACTGGTTAAACCTCTACAAGGTCGTGTTCATTGTGTCACTAAACCAAGATAAGGTTGGCTCCATGATAGTGAATCTCAGACTGCTAGTAGAGTTAAGTCACAATTCATTCACCAAAGTTATTAATGTGCGTAAGACACAAAATTCATATTTGTATTAATTTGTAAAATATTTTCCTTTTAAAAGTGTTAAAACATCCAACGGGATGAAAAGACTTCATTAGTTAAAACACAGCGGAATCTGTTGTTTGAAGATCACGATTAAGTGGATGAATTGTGAAACGAGTTGGAATGTGCTGGAATTATTTGGTGTCAATAGTATATTTTTAAAATTTGTTTCATCAATCGAATCAATACAAAAATAAATACATGCGGCACATTCATTCACCACAGATAGTCCATATTCAACATGTAAGTGCCACAGAACAGTTAAGTCCTGCTGAGGCCCACTAATTCAATAAAATGATGATACACAGGTGAAAGGAAACACAAGTTGAGGACGTTTGTCAAACCCAAAACTACAAACCTGCTCAACAGCAGCTGAACACATGAATGACACAGATTAAGCATTTTATTTGTCTAAGAGATTGTGTATTTGTCTGACAACTCAAATAAAGGAGTTTTGTCCCAGGTGGAGACAGCTGCTATTGAAAACAAAACCTGTCACTACCTCTTACTAATGATTTAATATCAAATTTTATTTAATTATGAAATAAATACTGCACATTCAAAGGGCAGATCCTCTCTAACAACACAATAATGCTTTAACCTGAACTTTGTCTACTCAAAGACACAAAACTATAAGCGTTATGTCTTAGTCTCTGTGACGTCTTTCCATTTTCAAGATAGAAATATTTAAAAGCAGCTCTGGTTTGTCTGAAAAACAAACCTGGAAGGAACCGGAGAGGAAACACCCACTAACAACAGATGTGATTCTCTAAATACAAACACATCTCCATTCAACACTTCAGACCTGCTACAAAACTACGATACCAGTACCAATCCAAGTACCTTTAAAGTGATACCGATACCAAGTGAGTACTTCATTTGATACCCATCATGTGAATAGAAGAATTCAATTGCATAAAAATCTAAATGGTTTGATTTTTACACAAATGCATTTTGAAAGTATTCCAATTATTATACACATTTCTTTTAGCCAGACTTTTCCTAATGTGACCCACAGTATACAAAAATGGAAATAAAATGCAACTTTTTAAACATTTTTGTGCAGTTGATACACATTTTTTATATGCAAATAAACAAGATTGACCTGTTTATTCCAAAAAAAAAATCAAAAATCAGCATTCAAACTCATTTTTTTCATCATATTCTATAAAATGTTCTCCTGGACCATAAAATAGTGATTGTAAATATCTTTTATCCATAAAATGAATCCAACAGATATATTAATCAAACATTTATGAATGAATGATGGGGAATTTATGAATGTGAATTGGTGTAGAGACTAATTATGAGTCAGTATATGAACAATATTTGAGGGTTCAATACAAAATGCGAAAAAACCAGCATGTGCGGTCTACGTGGTAACAATGTATTTCGGTCCAGCCGCAGCTCTACCTATGAGGGAGCACAAAACTCCTGATTTGACCGGAACCATGAATGGTAACACTGGTAAAAGTGGTGTGATTCATCCAACCTTTATTTCTGGAAGTACACCTTTTTTTGTCTTGCAACAGACACAATAATATCATTTTGGGAACATGTCCTTTGAAAAAAAAAAAAACAACTACTATTGCTTTGTCTATTCAGTAAAATGACGAATGACAGAAAAGGACAATTTCTATGTAATACTTTCAAGATTTCCTCTCCTGTGTCCCCTTTTAATGTTATACAGTTACACTATTTATGAGTGAGTGTGGATCTACCTCAGTGCTACAGCGTGAAGAGGGGATGATGACAATGAGGATGAGGAGAAAGGGGTGAAAAAGAAGAAGAAGAAGGAGAAGAAGTAAGGGGGAAAGAGTATGTTTTGGGTGTAAAGAGAGAGGAGGAAGGAGGTAAAAAGAGGAGAAGTCATCAGCCGAGGTTTCAGTCAGTCAGGATTTCCCCTCTGTCAATCCTCACCTCGGGCCCCTGAGAGAGACAGAGTGAATGAGCGAGGCGGATGAAGACAGTGTGAGAGGGGGAGAGACAGATGACAGAGAGAGGAATCACAAGTGAGACAGAAACTTTAGAGAAAGAGGCAAGAGGAAAGGCAGAAGGGAAAATGCATTTTTTTTAAATATGGAAAAAGAAAAAAAAATGCAAAGAAGAAGAGAAGGGGGGGGGGGGGGGAAAGCAGCAACAAATTAATTCTCACAAAGCTGAGCGGGGAGGACGGCGATGAAGATGAATGGATTGGACGAGCATTGTAGTCGGTGCATGCGACCAGATGAAATGATGTTACGTCTTCAAAGTTTAACCAGTTTCTAAATTATCAACAACACACACCTGAGCTTCATTTTATGCTCCTCATCCCCGGATCTCCACTGGGTACGGTCAACGTGATCATTTTTCTCAATTCACAGCTCCCTTTGAAAGAAAGATTTACAACATTTTTAAAGAAATATACCTTTTTCCTAATATATATACACACACAGGACAACAAATTACTTGAAAACTTTTACATTTGTTTAAATGAAGAATCTGTTCATCTATTTAAAGACAGAGAATCTCTTAATTTAATGTCAGAATACTACTCTCTGAAGTTTTTGCTCTAACATGTAGTTTTTAGCCAGGAAATCATCACTTTAATGATGTGTGCATCTGAATTTTGATAACATCTTAAAGGTTCAGTTGAACAATATATAAATACATTTTGATTTTCTCCATTTTTTTGCTCTAACTGTGCAGATAGTTTTATTTTTTGGTGGAAATTCTGGTGTTGACTGCATTGAAGTTACATTAAATAACTTCAACAGTAACATATCTTCCAAAAAAACCCAAATAGGCCAACCACAATTATTCTAGATTATCAACAGACCTCATTGTGAGCAGTTTTAGAGTAATAGAAGCACTCTCTCTGTAAAAAAAAAAGACAGCTGTTTAATTTTGAATTATCATTTTTCAGCGCTGTAAGCTCCACAAACACTTCCATGTTCTATTCACCTCCATTTTACTGGAGTGGAGGCAGAGAGTGGAGGCAGGGATAGATATCTCATCAATAAAACCAAAACTACCACAAGAAATAATTAAGAAAATACCTTTTTTTGGTCATTTGAAGACTGTAGAGAGAAAGAATAGAGAAAGGCTGATTTAGGAAAGCAGGTATTGAAAACTAAACAACCCCAAAAGAGAGCAAACTCATAAAAACTCACACTGTGTTACATTTTCAACACAAGCACATCCAACCTAAACTGAAACAGACAAAAGTTTACATTAACAAACCTTTTAAAATGTAACTAATGATGACCAAAATGCGGTTGCTGTCTTAAAATGTGCCCTGCTGGTCTTCCAAAAGCAGTTTATGTAGCAGTGAAGTGATTTTTAGTCTTGTTAAGAAGCACAGCTGCACAATTTAAAGTCTGAATACAACAAACAGCCTGACCACGACGACAGATTTGATAATTTATTTTTTTTAAGTGGAGATTCTGAGCTGGTTGGTGCAGCACATGTTATCTTGTGCATTCGCATTAAGGCTCAGATCAAACATGCAATCGTTAGTGATTTAATAAGTGAAAATCAGGACTAATCTTAACATGATCCTGAAGTCTGAATACACTGCAGTGCAAACAAACATTAATTTGGTGATTTGAAGGTCCAAAGACATCTAAACATCCCAGTTAAGTCCACATGTAAATACTTCAACAGCATTTCAGTAACTATATGTCACCATGAAGCAGCTTTTCAACCAAATGCAGCATAATTTTAACATTGACGTTAATGTTTTTTGACCTGCAAATGACCAAATTTCATTGGGAGTTGATGACTGTAATCAGAAAAATCTTAAATTGTGTTCTCATTTCACAGTCTTGTAGTGTGTTCCTTACTTGAAGATATGTATAAATAACTGGAAATTATTCTCACTGGATCTTCTTGAAACTATTTTTTAAAGACAGAGTTTGATTTGTGATATTGGGCTATATAAATAAAAATGGTCTTGATTTAAGAACAAAGCTCTCTGAGTCTTCTCAAACTGTAATATAGACTTTAAACAATACTGCAAAAATACAACAAATTCATCAGCCTTTGTAACCAAACTTCAGGTCATGTTCATGTTCTGAAATGGCTGAATTTGAGTCATTTGATTAGACGGTGGAAACAGCAAAACTGGAGTGTACTGTATCGATTTTGACATGACGAGGCTCAGTTATGTTCAGTCAATGCAAAGACATGTAGGGAAACACTGCAGACATACGACATACGCACACACACACAAACTCCTGCGGTGGTATCTACGTGAATTTGGTGTGTGTGACACAGACAGTCTGATTGACCTCTATCACGGACAAAAGCTATATCAAAAAAGTATGAAGATGCAAAGACGTATGTTCTGCCTCCTAAGTGTGTGTGTGTGTGTGTGTGTGTGTGTGTGTGTGTGTGTGTGTGTGTGTGTGTGTGTGTGTGTGTGTGTGTGTGTGTGTGTGTGTGTGTGTGTGTGTGTGTGTGTGTGTGTGTGTGTGTCATCTTGTGTGCAGGCCTACAGCCCGGGCGTATAAAACGTTGCTCAGCTAAAAATAAATAAAGGGCTCGGGAGAGGAGCGAAAAGCATTGTGCGCTGTGAGTCACGACCAGGAGTGGTGGTGACGATACACTCCCTCCACCACACACACACACACACACACACACACACACACACACACACCTTCTCTTCCCCATTCAGATGCTGAGAGGGAGACTACCATCTGTTTCTCAAAACCAAGAGATCAAGACCTCCAGAAACTCCGAAAGACTCAACAGAAACACAACCGCAGACAATATACAAGCAAGAAAAGATGTAAAATCAAGTCAACGATCATCACAAGATAAACAATATACCAAAAATTGTATAAAATATATATCTTTAAAAATCAGCATTTACAGAGAAGCATTCGTTTTTGTTTTTTCTACCTGAAGAGACCCCATTAAAGTAAAAATTACACCTCATTCATGCTATTTAATGTGGTTTATGATATTATTTGTATGTAAACTCTCTTCTATCCCTGTGTACATGCTATTTATGAACCCATACCTGACTCAAGCCTAAATGTAATACAAAATACACATTAAATTGGAGATATACTCCTGCAAAGGATGACTCATAAAAACATCTGTCCACTGTGTGTTTTTTTATTGCTTTTTAACTAAACTATGTGCAATTATTACGGTATATTGAGAGCCCCTGTTTTATAATGAAACAAAAATTCCAGCACAATTTCAATGGCAATTATTATTATTATACATTTGATGGAGCTAGTCTGTATATTCTCAATTAATATAACAGTGTGGTATACAGTCATATCCAGCTAATGAATGCTTTTACATTTACAGACTTGTAAGCCTTTTACAGGGATGACTCAGTATCACGCTACATGAAACGGGTTAAACCTCTCAAACTAATGTTCCTGAAGACAAGGACTAAAAACTGTTCTCTTTGCACCCATTTTACATATGATGGCTGATGTAAATTTTGCCTAGCAGCTGAAGTTAAAGCAAATAAAGCTAGTTAAGATTTGGTAACTAAAACAGTTTGATCATAGTGAATTTTTCCAAGGATTTGGGGAGGACAAGCAGATGATTTTGTTACACTCCCTCTAACTAGTCTAGCTCTGTGTGAGTGACTAAAATCTGAACTCATCCCAGGTTTGGTTAATGTCACACTCACAAAAAAAAATGTCAAGCTCTGTGACTAAAACCCTCCACTCCAGAGCTGGTCCTCCTCCAGTTTTCAAAGTCCTCAGTCTGTCCGATTTAATAGGGAAATACCACTCGCATGAAGAATTCATTTATTACTCAGTTATTCCTCGGACAAATCCGTCTATATTTGTCAGCGCGTACATCTCAAACTAAAAACCAGAATGAAAACAGCAGCGTGATCTGAGCTTTTGCTCATTCCATATTTAACATTTTCCATCTTTTTATGCCAGTTTTTGCATGTGTGTAAAGATTTTTTTTTGTCATTTTTGCTTCTTTAGTTTCTTTTAATTTAAACATTTAATTTTAGACACCTCCACCAACTATAGTCTGACTTAAAAAAGTTATTTATAGGTTAGTTAAATAACGCTTTTTAACTTGACTCTGTCGCCTGACTCTGTCCAAAGATAACAAAAAACTGCCCACCAGCACCTCTAAACACAGTCGGCTCTACCATACAGGCAATCTAGGCAAGTGCCCAGTAGCCCCTGAGTTGAAAAGGTCCTTTAAAAAGAAGTGTGTGCCTGTTTTTTGGCAGGTTCCTCAGAAATACGACACAAGGCTTGAACCATTATCTTGATGGTGATAATTGTGGTTGCTGTTGGAAACCGAGTATTTCCAAAACGTAATATGGAGATACAAAGTTTCCACCCGACAGCAGGGATATTCTATTCATTAATTAAAAGTTGCCACCATGCACTGTGGTTAGGTTGTATCATCAAGCTTGTGGGACAAAATGATCAACTAGCAGAAAATGGACAGCTGGGAGGGTAACCAAAAGCCCAGAAGTGGCCACATTAAAAATGTCCTGTCTGCACATAGCTTTTTCAGAAATGAAGATGTTTAAACATGAATTCATTATGGGTGGGGGTTGAGCTACAGTACTGAGGGGCTCCTGTGGGTACTAATCCAGCCTTGTCTTCAAATTTCACTATTTAACATGTTATATCTCATTTGTTTAAGCCACACAAAATCAAACAGTGAAGATGGTAAGTACGGCGTCTCCACTGGAAGTTATGTGCCATACTACTTCTTGGCTGGCCGCAGTGATTTCCTGGAGTCTTGTCACTGTGCTGAGCAACCACACTGACACCAGGAAGTCACTAGCTATTTCCCCCTAAGCTCAGCTTTTCGTCTCCCTACTGTACAACAGTCATTGTATCTGACATAAACAGCATATTTTAACATTTTCACATACAGTATAATTAAGTAGCATATATTCCGATATATTGCACAACCTGTCTCAACTGCAAACTGCATGATCTTCGTATTATTCATTTCTTTTGCATATCCTATATAGTACTGTTGGTTAAAATGTTAATTAGGGTAGACATGAACACAATCATATAATCACTAAGCATAAAGGCAATCAGATTATAAAATCCAGTGCATCATGTTGTGAAGTTAAGTGCCAGTCTGTAGCAGTGATGATTCAAATATGAAAACTTCCGGTGACGAAGTAAAACTCACTTTAAAGGAATAATCCTTTTGACAACTGAGTAAATGCACTGTGGGTGTAACTGCAAATAACTTCATTTTTTCACCAAAGAACTAACAACTCACTCGGTACAACAGGTGAGAATTATAGTTTAACATCTACAGTGTGTTAATGCTATATTAAGGTTGACATCTAAAGTAAAAGAAAAGAAACCTTGAAGGGTGGCTCATTGTGGTTTTGTAAAACTCAACGGGCTTTCATGGGCTGCAGATGCCATTTTGTGTCAGCGATTCATTTTTGGATGACTGGGTGACGTACATAAAAAGCCCTTACTCACCAGCTCTACTGGAGCTCCATCAAAGGCAACAGGAAGTGCTCACAAGTGGAGAATTCAAATCAAAAATCAGTATCAAAAAGTTTGACTTCTACAGCGGTTACATCTGTAAGAATAGACGGCCTGATCTCATGAGTAATAGAGATTTATTTTTTCATAAATAAATGCTATTTTTTGTCAATAAATATCAAAACAATGATGGACTATGTGACTCAAATAAGGCACAAACTGTGCTGAAAATGATGTAAACAGGTATGAGAGCAATCGACTGCTACTTGATTTTTTTTTTTTAAAGAAATTAAAAAATCATGAAAGGTACAGTTGTGACATTGCGTGTGTGATATGGTATGAAAAATTAAAAATGTTGGGCTTTAGAATACTTTCAAGTTCTCTGACTGTAAAAATGTTTTAGAAGCAACAAATGCTCCAAATTAAGGGCATTTTCACACCTTTAGTTTGTTTGCTTTGGTCCGAATCAGTGGATGAGATGCTATTTTGTTGTATTTTGCCTTTGAGTTGGTTTAGTTTCACACAGGCAAAATTTCAAGTGAACCAAAATGTATCAACAAAAGCTGCGTGGGAGCTGTCACTCTGCTCATTGGTCAAAAAATCTGGCAGAAGGAAAAAGTAGAGTTTGTTTTTCCTACGGGATAGCTTTCCAAAATGGACCAGCAGAAATGGCATCTCTGTATAATTGTAGTCATCATTTGGGCCATACACCAAACCACAATATGTGAATGAAACGGCACATTTGTACAAACTTAAAGGAAACGTCTCGCAAATGTGTTGCTTCATGTTATGCGAAGTCATGCTGCATTCAATCAGCTGATGAGGAGAAGGCAACATATGTCGTCGCTGCTCCAGTTCAAACCTCAATTCATGTTTACAATACGAAGCCCAGCATAATGCACAGTACAGCTGGCTACGGAAGCTGGTTTAGTCCAAAATGTGCAATGTCTCGTGCAGTTGGGTCGGATCAAGGTCGGATCGTATACATACCACAAACAAATCGTACCAGTTTGTTTCTAACTCGACCAAGACCACCTCTTCAACAAGGTCTTGGTTCGGTTGTTTCGGTCTGTATCCGAGTGCCACTGCTGCTTTCACACCTGCCCAAACGCAGGATTCAACACTCTAAATGATCACATCGGTTGTTAGTACCTCAACTCCAGAATGACCCATTGCAGCGTAATATGCCGCTTTCCAAAACCATTACAAATCACAGTTACAAAGTAATTAGGTTTTACAATTTAAAATTTACAATTCCAATTAGCAGACGCTTTAATCCAAATCAACATATATCTGAGATTTGGTACAAGACAAATAGAGATCTAGTCCAGAGAGAACAACTCAACTAAGTGCCACAAAGCTAGGTACGTATCCAATAGGAACAGGTAATGCATAGAGTGCAGAAGCTGTTTGTTTTTTCCTTCAGTCCATCATGTGCAGACATGTTCACAGAGCTGTGTCTTTAGTCTGTTCTTAAAGATTGAGAAGGACTCTACGGATTGAACAGAGTTTGGTAACTCGTTCCACCACTGGGGAACTACCGAAGAGAAGAATCTGGCTAACGACTTAGGGCCCTTATGTTGTGGTTGTACCAAGCACCTTTCATTGGCAGAGCGTAGAGAGCGGGATGAAGCGTAGACCTGAATAAGGGGGGTTCAAGCAGGTTGGAGCTGTTTTAGTTGCTGTTTTGTAAGCGAGTGTCAGGGTTTTGAATTTGTTGTCGGCAGCAACTGGGAGCAAGTGGAGGGATATGAATAGGGTGACGTGTGCTGTTTTGGGCTGGTTGAAGACCTGCCAGTACAGTGATGCAGGAATTTAATGATGTGACAACGCTGCGGTTAAGTTCTAGTTAGGTTTAGGCACAAAAAACACTTGGTTAGCGTAGGGCTGGGCAACAGGGACCAAAAGTCATATATCGATATTTTTTCCATAAAGTAATTAGGGTTTCCCACAAAGCATTATAGCCTGGTAGCCACACATTTTGATTGAATAAATTACTTCTACTACTAAGTTTTTCACTGTGGTAGCTTTTATTGCACTTGCAGTAACATAACGAGTGTAGTTGTCGACTCCAGTTCTTCACTGTCTCTGTGTGAGCAGCGCACACTGACCAGCTCCACCAGAGGTGAAACATACGACTCTTTCATACAGAGATCATCATCATAGCCATAAATAAAATCTCACATTAAGCCCTATGATTTTTTACACTGAACCAACCAAAACCAGCATAATGTTGCTGCTGTGTGCTTTTAAACAGCACGCCAGCGTTTCAGATTCAAACGTTTGAGGCGGAAATGCAGGATTGAGTGTGTCGGGAAGTTTATTTGTGCTGTAGAACGTAACTGCTGTGAAATAATCAGATAATAACTTGTTATTGGCCTGAAAAGACGTCTCCAAATGACAAAAATGTTTCTGTAAAGAGTGTGAATAACGTCTCATCCTACAGTATATCGCATTTGAAAATATATCAATATATATCTTAAAAACTTGATATATTACCCAGCCCTCGGTTAGCATTAGGTAAAGATCACGGTTTGCGTTAAAATGTTCTCTTGAAACATGTTTGCCACTTCCATAAAGTTAGGCAACTTTCATCGTCATGGCAACAGTAAACAACACATTACATTTTTCTCAGAAATGTCCCAACTTGCTGTTGGAAGCAGGAAGCGAACAGTGGTCTCCTGCAGCTAAGTCCACTTGACATCTAACAAACTATCGAGCCATCCACCAGTCTGAATGCTGATTTTTGTAGTAAATACAGGTCAAATTTGTACATTTGTATATACAGAAATGTGTATCAGCTGCACAAAAATGAAAAATAAAGTGATGCATTTTATTTCCAATTTTGTATACTGTGGGTCACATTAGGAAAAATCCGGCTAAAAGAAACTTATATAGGGTGTTTTTACAGCTGTCAAATGTAAAAATGGGTCATATTTGACTCTGAACAGTAGGTAAGGGTTAAATCCCACACTGCTGAAAGCCTTCACTTCAGTTGTTCTGGGTGTATTGGCCCAGCTTAAGTATCTTACACACTGAAAACCAAATGGAAGGTGGATTATAATGAAGGGCAACATTAAAGTCCAACTGAAATTACATTTAATCATCCTTCAGTCAGAAATAATAACATGTATTTTTAAATGTATTGTTAATAGTTTTGACAATAGTCTGAAATGCTCCTTTTTGTCTCAGCCGGCTTGTTTGATTGACATTAGCTGGCGGGTTAAAGGTTACACCAAACAGAACAGAGACAAAAGTAAACAAAGTGCTGTAGCTACAAGTCGTGGACAGGCTGCGTATCACTAACAGAGATTTTGAAGAGCAGCAACCAAACTAGCTTTTCACTGGACCAAAGTGACGTTTATAGTTATGTTAACATGTCGTTTAATGTGCTGTAGTTGAGAAGCTAATTGGCTACCTAGCCTAGTACCTGACATCAGTGGTGCACCTTTCCCCGGTGAATGTTTGTTTGGGGGCTCGTTCAACACGCTGAGGTGAAGGACGAGACAAGTGTTCACGGTTGTAAGTTTAGATAAAAGGGAGACTTTAGCAGGAAAGCTAATGTGGTTGTTGTTTAGAGTCTGTGGCTCTTGTGTTGTGTATCAGGATGCTATCAGGCTCAGTGTGACCGTCTCTCTATAATTGAATGACACATTATTGCTTTATTCAAGTTGTGATTTGATCTATCAAAATAAGGTCTCCAGCAGATGACAGAACAACATTTAATCGAAATAATTTAAAATAATAATGTAAAACTAGGAGGCACAATCGTAAAACCAAATAATGTAGTATACATTTCTCCCCTTAGGTTTTATGATTTCTTTCTCAAACGAGAACACAGGACTAGTGACAAAGGAGATGTGTGTGATGGAGACAAGACTATAATATAATTTCAGTTTTACTGTAAAGCCTGCCTGCCTACACACACCTATGATACCAATGATCATAAAAACACACAACAACAAAAAATCAATGCTCAAGCAAGACATTAATGCAACTTCAAATCCAACTTCATGTATGATTTTGTGCTGCTGTGGTGCAAAGAATTGCCAAAAAAAGTAATTAAAAAAAATCTCCACTTATTGATCAGGTAAATATGTATATTATATATAAAAATGACACCAAGTGCTCCATGATTATAGTTTATATTTCCTATTGTCAGAAGAATACTTAAAAGATACATTTAAGGAATACGTCAACCATATGAATTTTGGCTGCATCCACATGTGGACTTCAAGAGACTCCAGATGTGAACAAAACTGAAAGAAAATATAACATTTCTCTCCCAAAACTAACGAATCCTTCTCTCTGGGGGATAAATCCTTAAAAATAAACACATAAATAAACATACACTATTTTTGATGCATGTATGTTGTTAGTATGACCGTAACTCCTGTCTTTTTTTAGACTACGTCTTCAAAGCCCTTTGGTCTCAGTTTTAAGCATGACGTCATCTCCCTAAATATAGCTTTGCACTGGAAGCTCATATTAAACAAGAGGAAAAGATTGTCAGTGGATATTGAAGGACATGCCACGTTTTTTTCCACACACAGGTGGGGTGATGTTGGGACAGAAGCTCTCTTTATACACACTGTTTCGGGTAAAACACACCATATATGTTATTTATGACAGTATGTAGGCTACCTGTCCTTTAAACAGTCTCAACATAGCTGCAAATTACAAAAATTATTAATGTGGAAATTTTAGAAGATACCATAGAGCCTGTAAATAACCACAGATTATAACATTATGTATTATGTATGTATGTCCTCTAAAGAAAGTCTTGGTGTATTTTGACCAATTGTCAGCTTATAAGCAGTGTTCAGGATGTACAAGTCATTTTTTCCCACAACAGACACACTCCGTGTTGATTTGAAGACTGTCATTGAATGAATGAAATGATTACATTACACAGCCACGTCAAAAGCTGTAAATACACACACCACTACCATCTGACGGTTGACCATTTTGCATCCCCACTTGAATCTTGACGATTTGGTGTTAGAAATATAATTATTCCAGAGTTCAGTATATTCAGAGTATCACAGTTCAGTACAGATGACGCAAGCAACAATTTGGGCATCACTGTAAAGACGAGCAATTACGTTACACAAGAGAGGAGAAGGGAACAGTCACGCCGGCAGTGAACAACACCAACTTGTAGCAAATAATTTTAAATATGCTAATTTAACTATGGACAAAATAGCTCTGTGCTGTGAGATTTTAAAAAAATACAACACACTCACACACACACACAGACTAATACACTCTGGAGGATTTACTTTAAATTAAAACTGTTCCTAACCTATTCGTACGATAGGTGCAAAAACTGAGAACTGTAAGGACTCAACTTGGCTGATTTTTTAGATACAGTTAAAGTGTTAGTTCCCTTTTCTCGCTGACCTCTGGTGGTATATTTCTGTTTTTAATTTGTCAATGTTTTGAGATACACTGTATGTGTCTGATATTTTAAATACAATAAAGGTGTGATGGAGTTGCACTTGCAGCACACACAACATATTTTAAAAATGTACAGTTTAGTAAATTCACCAACAAAATATCCTCAGATCTCCAGAATCGGAGTCCCCATTATTCTGGATAGTAAAAACAAACCTTCATGGATGTATGCTCTACTTAAGACAACTGTTTACAGTGTTTTTTGAGAATTATTTTGATTGATGGGGGTATTGATTCGGATTATGTAGTCATCTTAATTTTAAAAATGTGATTTTTAATGTTGTGAGCACCACAAACAAAAACCTATTAACCTCCATTGTATTTGGGGGGCGGTTTGGGGGGCAACAGAAATAATGGAGACAGACACTTTAAAATCAGGGCAAGCAAAACCCAAACTATATGCATGGCTAGATATCACTAGAGGTAATTGCCTTGATTTGTAATAATCAATTTTTTAAATGATTTGGACTAACTTTATACATGATAGCTTAACCATATACAATTTGATATTTACAGCTGATTATTTAAAGAAAATGAAGTTTGTGGTATGTTACAAAAACACCACATTTTCACCTTTCATCACACACACACACACACACACACACACACACACACACACACACACACACACACACACACGGGATGCAGAACATACATCTGTGCATCTTCACACTTTTTTTGATACATTTTTTGTCCGTCATAGAGGTCAATCAGTCTGTCTGTCATACACACAAAATTCACATTTTGCAGATATCACAGCATGAGTGTGTAGCATCCATCCATCATAGCATCCATTTTGTTGCTGTTCTCAGCCAAAAAAAATATGACTGTCAAACATACTATGATTACTACTTCCTGTCCTAGAAGCAAGGGCTTACAAGGAGCACCTGAATGCAGCATCAAACACTTTGAAACAGGGATGCAAAATAGCTGCCATGAAAAATGTCTACAACAGCAAGTGAGGTCATGACCCTCAGCCAACTTAATATAGATACATAAACATGATATTTGCCATATTTTTACATTTTATTTCACTTTCTGATTCACAGTGGAAATGGGTAATTACTGTGACAATCAAACCTAGATGATAACAGCAGTGCACACACAGATTTGGACTTGTTTAATAACAATATAATAATTTTAGCCTGAATTAGTCCACCAAGTCACAGCGTTTCCCTGTGCTGGCATTGGTAACTACAGCGTTATTACAAGGGCAAGTAAATCCAACGTGACGTCGAGGTGTTGCCTGAACTGTCTACGATATGATGACTCACACTGAGAGGTGACATAGCAGGTATTTGGGAGGGGACTTTACAGCTCCTGGTGCCAAAAAACAAAGGACATTAAAGCAGCTTACAGTGACTCGTTTTCATCGTCTCACCTTCAGCAGGTAAAAAACGCAAGAATGAATCATACACATGCACTGCTTACACCTGCTCAAATACCCCTCAATAAACATTTATAATCACTGGATAACTTTGGCCATTGCATAGTTTGACATCCATACACAAACACAGCTTGCATCACCCAGTATGAACGCTGACCCATGCGTCAAAACTGCAACAAGGGGGGCCTCATTATAGACGTAAAACTTACAAATATCTGATTGGCAAGCGGGAAGCATTTGCATTATTTCCTCCCATATTATAGGGAAAAGATGAATAACCTTTATATTAATTTGATACGTGGAAAATAGAAAGTTGAAGATGTGGAACAGGAGCACGGAAGACAAGATGCGCAAAATGTCGCAGGGGTCATCTTATATACTATTACACCAAATGAAATATATATACATCTAATATCGGAATATTATAGAGATATCACAGAACTGGACTGCAAAATCAATAATACATCCTCTATTACCAAGATACACCATAAGCACATAAGGCTGTTTTTTTATTCATGTTTGAAATGTACCTGCTGCTACTGGCACACACCCTTTTTAAAAAATGTCTTTGGATACATAAACTAAGCGTCTCAGGCCACCAGATAAACACCTCTACGTTTACAGATAGTTATGAAATACAACACAACGATGCCTTGGCATTTATAGTTAATTTAAAGGCCTCAAAATGAGTTGAAATGAAAGCAGAAGAAGAAGAAGTAGAAGAAGAAGAAGAAAGAGAAATCCAACAGCACAAGCCCCTGCGCAGACACAAACTCCTGCTCACATGCAACCAGCAGTCATTACGAGCATCACGCAAAATGCAATTTAAAGGGTGATTTGAGCTTGACGTCATCCTCATCCTCTAACACGTCTCAGACCGTGCAATTACCTTTCTCAGGCCGAGGAAGAGGAATGGGACGACAGGAAGACAGAGGAGGAGGAGGAGGAGGATGAGGAAGGTCGGTTTCTCACTATATGTGTCTGCGCCCTCCTCGGTGGTATCCAAAACATGGGTGCCCCTTTTTTTGTTGTTCCTTCGACGCACAGCTGGAGGCTCCAACAGCAGCAGCAGCAGGGTCCAGCAGAGCATACAGGTCACCTCGTTTCAGTCCTTTCTGATGCCTTCTTGGTTGGCGTTGTCATTTTTCTCTCCTGCAAGACAGAAAGACAAAGACGTGCATGGTGAGATTTAACCCGTCGACTCACTTTGTCTGTGGCCTGATATGTGTGTGTGAGGATTTGGGAAAAGTGGGGGAAACTTTATGACCTGCAGCCGGTGGCGTCACGGAGCCAGAAACATGAAGCTTCAGGAAAAAGTCTCCGTTTGTTTTTTTTCTTTACGCACACAAATTGACACACAACAATGTACAGCAATTACGTCATTCTTAACAGATGCATGGACAAGTTTACTTTCAGTCACATCAACACCCAAATAACACCAGACAAACAGACTCTCTCTCCCATTGCTAAAAAAAAAAAACGTGGCTTTTCCCCATTTTACGCGTTCACGTCAGAGAGAAACGTAAAGGCAACTCCACGGGTCAGAGGTCAAGGTGTTTCACTCAATATCTTTGTCCTTTTAAACTTCATTATTATATCACATGATCTGTTTTAATTCCCCACACAACCTGCATGAGGTCGTTTTGTTTTGTTTTTCTTGACAGAGACTGCTCGGGCCTCATGTGGACGCCTCACTGGGGTCAGTGTCACATGCCACTCTCGGAAATTACAGAGAAGGTTGTTGTGAGTTATTTTTAGCGAGCTGTGTTGCATCCTTGTATACGTCATGATTTTCTATTACTTATTAGCTTTTATTTTCCGCCAAATCCACGTCGTCGCCAAAAGAAACGAGTCATCTAAACGCTTTAATTGCTATTTCACTTACGTCACTTTCTGCAGTCTGACGTGCACTTTTTTCACCACGCTGACAATATATTTTGCAGGCCTGTAACTTTCAGGTCCTGTATCACAATAGGGGGGGGGGGACTCATATTTCATAGTAAACGTAATTTATGAGTAGGCCTACACTCCCTCCATTGTAGGATTACCTTTGGCTGCTGTTTGGCTTTTATTTCTAATATATTTTTGCACGTTTTATGATTACTCTCACTGATTCTCCCTTCAGCTGTGGTGGGACAGCAGAGAACACAAACTGAGTAAAAGGGGGAACAAAGTTGGATGCGCTTTTTTTTCTCGGGGCTGAACTGAATGGCATCTTCTTTTGTTCTTTTTACTCCGCCTTTTAAATAAGGGGCTGATCCTCTCTGAGTTTTATTTTCACCGGTGTGAGCACTTTGTGTGCGCACATCATTCACAGAATGCTGTAGCTGAGGCCGGAGTTTTTACTGTGCTGCACAACTTGTGAGTATATCGATTGAGTCGTTACGTTGCACAGACATTAAGGTTTGATTTTTGTTTTTGTTTTTTGTTTTTAATCAGGTGGGAGAGGCTGGGAGAAGATGGTCGTGCCCGGCTCTCAGTGTGCTCTTTGTGGGGAACGTTGACAGGGAAGAGGGGTGGGCGATGCTTGAGGTGGATTAACTACTATTCACAAAACTGGGAGGGAGACACGTGTGCGTTTTCAGTGTGTATATGTGTGTGTGTGTGTGTGTGTGTGTGTGTGTGTGTGTTAAAGGGGAGGTTGTGTGGGTATTCGCACGGAGGCCACACGGCCACACACACACACACACACACA